>NC_090704.1:15610000-15910000 GCF_040954835.1 Lepisosteus oculatus | reverse complement strand
CTCATTCGTAGATGTTTATTCATCAGGAATTCAAAGATACATTGAGGAAAAATGTTTTCAATTTCTAAAAAGCCATTCAAGTCAAATTTATTTGCTAGGATAACTGCAACAAAATACCAAAACAGCATGTCAAATGTAATATGACCACTGACCTACATATTCTCAAATCAGGTAACAGCTGTTAATGTGTTCTCTCTTTTTTTCTCTGTCTGTTATGACATGCGTGTATGACTGAATAAGGCTGTATCCACCAGTCTAATCCTGGGCTATTGTGATTTGCTATTTACATCCACTGTGAAGAGATGTTTATCACCTCTGACCTTGTAACAATTACTACAGGCTAACACAGTAAGTTCCTTGTAAACTGTTATTGTAATTAATTAATTAAAAAATATGAAGCAATCCATTTAGGATGTAAACCTGACAGATTTAAAATAAATGCATGCTGTGTCTTTCCATGTACATCTAACAAGGCATTTCAACTTTCTCATTATCTACAGTTCAAAGTGCAGATAAATTTAAAATGATCTGAGATGTCATATTGTGCTGAAGTGAAGAAATTGAGTAATTAATAAATAAAATAAAAAATATTATACTGGGAATTTGAAATTCACCTTTTCTTTTCAGGTGTTGTTTTATGCAAATAACTTGGATTCAGAACTTATACAAACTTTTTAATGTTCTGCATGTTAATGTTCTATTTTGAGTTTGAAATCAACAGTTATTTCTTTATTTTTGGATATAATACTATATTCCTACAATTTGGAGTCACCAATTACCAATTAGAATGAGATACTGTACATAGACATGTCAACATTTGGCAGTCTGCAAGCCCCTCACCATCTGAAAGGTGAGTTAGGGCCAAATGGATTATCAGCAATTTTGTGACATGAAAACCTGTCATTTAGCAAGTCACAGGAGTTCCTGTTGTTCCATAAGGCAACAGATTCTCTGCCTAACTAATCCCAGCCATATCCAGGTCGCACTCTGCCAGCTGTGCGCCACTGCTTCCTGAATCCTGGTCACAGTGTCATGTCACAGGCAAAGCACCCAGAACTCTGAAACATTTCCATCATGGGAGTCTTTCATAAACTCGTGGATGAACATATATACATTCTAACACTTGAAAAGTTTCATTGAGAAATATTGTTGAGATAATACATTAGAATATTTATTTCAATAACTGATTAATGTAAAAAAATAAGTCCTTCAAATAATGTTTTTATAAACCTTTGCATACTGTATGCATCTTAATGAAGAGTCTTGATAATTTTTTTCAGGATGTACAATCGATGATATTTGCATTACCCTGATATGCTGATTTTGAAGTAAATTTACATTTTCAAATTCACATTTTGATAATTACTGGGAGTAAATAACATAGCCTCATATATTAGTGAATAAGGAGCAAGTTCCTTCTACACCCATTCTGACTTCACACCTCTTGATTGGCCTCTCTTTCTGTCCCCTGCTCCCGCTTCTCACTCCTCCTCCCTCCCAACCTTTGTTCTCCCGCTACTTTACCTTTGCCTACTGCCCTGTGTCTCTCACACCTGAAGAAGGCTCCACGGCCGAAACGTTGTGTTCTCTTTCTTCTTTTTTTCAGCATGGAATAAACCTATTACTTGTTCCTTTGCAGCCTACGCATGCTGACGCAGCTACCCACCTGAACTATTAGTAAATAAGCAGTGTCTTTTCAATCTATGCCTGAATTGAAGGATTCCCCAAAATCTCTCCTCAAATCATTATCATTTCTGTTTCAGCTAGCTCAGTTTAATTTTCCCTCCACGAGTGACCCTGTTGGTTTGGTATATTTGTTCCATTATACAGTACATTGAAAATGCAATTAAAATGCAGATGTAGTGAATCAAAGAAGTTTAAAATTAATGTATAATTAATGCAATAAAATACCTTATAACATTTGCATTAATCTAGTGTGACCTTTTCTAAACAAAATAGATCTCATGCTGATCTTTTTTTTTGCCAATTCATTCTTAGGAAACACATTTAAAAAATAAAATAAACCCTTTTATTTTTACCCTTCTGTGGTGATTCACAGAGTGAAACTGTGTATCAGGAATGTGCCTAACCATTTCAACTGCTCTGGAAAGTGCTGTATTTCATTAAACTGTTTGTGCCTCATCATTTTTTTAAGGGGTGAAAGTTTTGACTGTAGTGGATCCATTTGGCATAATGTAGCCGTGTGCGTCATACAGTGAAAGTGACGCTAAAAAATGCCTTACCACTTCACAGCAAGCTGTTTCTATAATGGACTGGCCCCTGAAATGCTGAACAAAGCACAGCATATAACTGCCCCAGACACCCGATTTCATTCCTCCTTTACACAGATGAGGAAGTTTGGCCTTTTCTTTAATATCACTGATTCTGATGAGTCTGGACTGATGATACCAAGACTGAATCTTAAAGAGGGTGAATGCTTGCTCATACCTTACTTTGCAATGATTTGTACAGTAGCAATTACAGTTGAGCTGGCAGGTGCATTATAAACAGCCAGAAGGGTTGCCAATGCAATGCCAATGCACAGTATGATGAAAAAGAAAATAACAGATCAGTGTCTTGACAATCAACCTCAGAATCCTGAATTAAAAATAGATAATAGATAAATATAATATAGATAGATATAAAAATAGATATTTTTGGAGGACAGAGGTCAAGATGTGTGCAGAGAACCTTGTCCCCTGTCTCTCCTCCTACCCTCCCTAGAGATAATATTTTTTTTCTGTCCTTGGCATGCTATCTCATCCCACTCAAGGACAGACCTTCTTGAGCCAACAACCATTAGAAAATGTGTTGAATTTTATCATTTGAACTGGCTCACTAGATTAAGGATTTGTAATGCAGAAAATGTCAAGAACTTCTGGTATCATGTTGGGAAACCAGAAACACATGTACTAGTTTAAAAAGCATGTAATCTAATGTATTAAAGGTCAATGTTGATGGCCTTTCATGCACTGAGTGGTTCTCCTTAAGCACTTGTGGGATTGGAAGGCTGATTCCCCGTCTCACATTGTGTTCAGCTTCTGTAGTGCTTTCTGTAGTTCTGTAGTACAGCTCCGTATTTGCAATAGTAAAAAAATGGCAAGCTTGGTGGAATAGCACAATCCATCTTTGCTTATATCAGAGTGACAGCCTCCATTTTGAAAACAGTTGTTTTAAACTTTGCAGACCTCACATCACTGGGCAAGAGGCATTCATGTCAAAGTCACAGGGATGTTTTTTTTTTGTCTTCCTCTAAAAGCAATGTCAGGGGCTAGAGGCTAATCTGATCACAGCTTCCTCACTGTGATCACTGGGATGAGACGAGCTTTGAAATGCTTAACTGGTAAGACCCGAAAGAGATGTACAGGACAGAAATAGACAGAGTTTTCAGGTGTCCTGTCTCTGCTGTGAGAATCATTGGCCTCACCTCTAAGCCTGCTTCATGGTCAGCTGTCAGTTTTACAACTACAGTCAACCATCTAAAATTTTCAAACAACACACAGTAAAACAGTGAGCAGGATGTTAAGTGTCTGGGAACAATAAGAACGAAGCCTAGGTTACAAAATGAGAGGATGCTGCTCATTTGGTTGCTAGCAGCATATTGGTATAGGGTTTTTCCTTCTTCTGTTTTTGAAAGGATCACAGGGCATCTGCTTCAATGGCGTGGGCTGAGTATCTCGACTCCCAGAATCCTTTTTGTTCATCAGTACCTCCTGTAACTGGTATTAGATACAGTGACTCACAATTTTCACTCATGTGATCTTCTGGTCCGTTTTGAACTTTTAAAATTGAACAACCAACAGACAACTAACATTAGCTAGACAAAGTATTTTAATATTATTTTGTTTCCCACATCTCAAGTTATAAGTAAATTTTCACAGATCGTTAAACCTAATATGGTTATAGCCATGGGTATTAACCTAACCTAATATTTTTCTTCATATATATTAGCTATATTATGGTAAAACAAAGATGGACCTCTATCAGGTTGTTTACGGTAGCTAAGTTGAGCTCTTGGTGTTGTTTTTCTGCAGCGGCTCAGTCCATGCAGGTGGAATCTGTATTAGTGTATCTGGGTAGAAAGTGTATAATTTGACAATTTCGGCTTTACAAACTGTGCATATCTATATGAAAGAAGAAAGGAAATATTAAGTAATTGTGCTGGCCTTTACGACAAAGTCACTTAAACAAGTTTTAGATCCGTTTTGACTGGAGATTTTCAATTGGTACACTATGTATCCAGTGTTTACATAGATTGATTTTTTAAGGATAATGGACTGCTCTTGTCAACGGGTTATTTTAACAGAGGCACAATATTAAACATTTAAACGTTAAGATAAAAAAATAAAAAGTCGGCATGCGGACTCTTCAGAGTTTAGATGAAAATGGAGGCTCGTTTGTCAAATTGAAAACTACTGTGTTTGCAGTATCCAAATGAAATAGTCGCCAGCGTTAGGTTTTTACTATAGGGGATGCACTAGTGTTAATGCTATATTGTAGATGCTACTTACTCATTGATGGTTGGTCCTCTGCTCCACGGCAGCTAAAAGCCAGCGTGAATTATTTTATCATTATTTTGCATGCGAGGTACTGTACACACTCGGACTACATAGGTTTGTGTAGTTTTTTAGCACCGAATTATATTAATAAATTAATCGGGCAATAAGATGGATGAAGCTAGCGTTAGTGAGTCCTTGCCAGATTTGAAAGATCTGGAAATTAAAATTGGGAGGAAAACGCCGGATGGACTGCTCAGATGGATGCGGGAAGACTCGACTTTGCATCTCGCAGACGGCAAGTTAAGTACATCGGAGAGCATGGACCGAGAATCGGGGAAGAAGGGCCTGGCTGAAAAAATCAGGGATTTAAAACTCGAAATGGTAAGAGGGGATTTGTATTCATTTTTTTGTGTTGCGCGTAGATCAATATTATCTCAATCTTTCTCTGCATTGCCAATAACACGTTTTTAACCTACAGTACAAGGAAGGAAGATGATCGGGGGGGGGGTCTAGATTTAACCCAAGCCATAACCTTCATCTAATACGAGGGTCATATTAAAAATACGAACATAACCAATAAACTCTGAGCGACATCAAGTTAATAGTTTCCTGAATTAAACAAATTGTGTATATGCATCTATTAGTCAACTAATAACCCTTTGCTGGGCAATGAAGTCGATTTTTAATATATTGTTGTCTGGGGACCTGTCTGAGTTGTGGGTGGATGATTACCTACAGTTGTTACCATATGTTATGTAAGGCTTTGGCATTTTGTTTCTTTTTTCTCCAAACTATCTTTACACTTATCTCACAAATGCAAGTCATTGACACAACTAGAGGGTTGGAAGGTATTCTAATAGAACATAAGGCAGATGACTCATAGATTGACTGATTTTAGGATTTTAAGATTTGAACTCTGGATAATCTAGTTCAGTTCTCAAGATATGGTTTATATATTATGTCATTTATAATAAAATGGACAGTTTTGGTTGTCACACCTGCTTTTGGCAACACGTTTTAAAAACATAACCTTGTGACTGTGAAAACAAAATCAAAGACAAAGAGCTGGTGAGGCTCAAGACATACTGTAGATGATGATACACTGTGTGTAGAGTGTTGTCCCATGATAGAGACCACTCAGAATCCTGTTTCAATGCGTTTAAGTGCATTACACTTTGAAGTGAATCCCTTTAGAAGTGATCTCCATACCAGACAATCACACAGATTGTAAATTTCACAAGAGATGCTATATATTCAGGTGACGTGCAGAGCAATTAACTCAAATGTGGAAAGCAATTATGGTGAAATAAGAGTGTTACAGTTGCTTTTGCAATTATCAAGACACAAAAACCATGGGAATTTCGTCACAAAGTTGTAATATAGAACACTATAAGACCGCCCATTACAAATTGCTGTGAAAGAGCACTATGTGTGAAAAGTATCCATTAAATATATTCAGAGATGCAGAGACCAGTTTATTAAGGAAGCATAACTGTGTTTTATGTATCATGTTTTATTAATCAGTTTTTATAGCATCAGGGAAAGCCCTAAAATTGTAAATGGCAATATGAGTGAATTTGGGAATAATATTTTATAGGGAGTCATACTGTATTTCTAATCCTCTTTAAATGTATGGCTAGTTATAGTTTGATATAGCAAGTGAGTGCTGAAATCAAATTTAAATCTTTACACACTGTTGTGAAAAGGTCTTAGACATCTGACACAATCAGTAATTGCAATTTATGTATATGGAACAGCCAGTCTCAACACTTCCAATATCTTGCATCTTCTGTTTTAACAACTTGTCATTTATTAATTAACATCTCAAGACGAGTTGCCAATTTATTGAATTAAGGTATAGTAGTACCTCAGAATTAAATCTAATTGACTCACTGTCAGGTGCTCCTTACAACATCTTTTGTTTTTCTGTACACATCCATGAAGCTAAGAGCATACAGTTTATACTGCAAAATACTAATCTGTCAGGATTAATTGGTAATTAAAAGTAATGTGTCTGAAAGTTAATAAGAAACTAAGTTTCTACATAAAGAAACAAAAACATACAAAAAGAGTGGAAAATTGAAAAATGTTTACCTTTGCATGACTATACTGTATATAAATAAACACATTTAACAAGAAGGTAAAATATTTTAGCATCTTTTTGTCTAGGAGGTTTTTTTTTGCATTTTATTTTTGTTAAATGAAACCTCTTCTGTCTAAAATGCACAGACTGTGAATACATTACAAAAGCCGAAAGGTTTATACCATTTAAATTGTATGTCTGCCAGGATGATTTTCTGGCCATTTGTATCCATTACTCCGAAGGATTACAGCCCAGAAGTCAGACAAACACACACTCTCAAGGCAGAAAACTCAGCAATGGGCTGCCTGCTCATCTTTCGTTTTTGCAGTTGAGGAATTTCCTGAAGTGCTGACATCACAAATAGATACATTGGCTGAGTTTGAGGGGTCACTCCAGTGCTCAAAACTTGACAGTTACTGAGAGAGCAGTGGGATTGCTTTGTAAATGTCAGGATTTAGTGTTTGATTTCCATTGAAAGAGCTTGTATTCAGAGAGCTGGTTTTTAAGAATGTAAGTGAGGGGAAATAGTTTAAATTGCAATAATTATCTTCTGATCATGTTTTCTTAGTGTTACTTTCTCTGTTCACTTATGATGGGGCAGATTTGAAGATAATTTTTAGTATCCCCAAGCAGCAGACAATATAAAGAAATACAAACAGTACACATATACATACACAAAAGAATCATCTGTTGAGCAAGGTTATAGCCATGGGTATTAGCTAGAACCTAAGCTTGTTTGTTTTTAAATTGGGAATTCTGTACCTGCTTTCTGAGGGGAGTAACTGGAATTTGTTATAAAATAGGGTGTAAGGGTCGTCTAGGATGGAATATGCTTTATGCAAAACTCGGAAATGATAGATGTGGGATAGGACTGGAAGATCAGCATCAGTGATCTTCCCATCACTCCCCAGTATCTTACTTCTCAGATTCAGCAAATCAGGGATTCATTAAAAGACTGATAAAACATGATCAACAATGAATTATCAACCTTAAAACTTTTAAGCTTCCTTATGAAAAATAGATCCTGTTGCCCTTTGTGAAAATAGAATCAAAATACAACATTTGCCTCAAAAGTTACCTTGCAGTCTAGAACTGTTTCCAAATACTTATATATCTCTACCATCTTCAAATTTTTCACCCCTGGTGCAGGTTTGAGTGGAGGACTTAGGGCTTTTTCTGAAATCACTTGCCATGTCTTTGGTCTTAGAGACAATCTGTTATGTTCGACATTCTGGTGGCTGGGAGAGACAGACCTGTGTTGTGGGAGGAACCCAAATGCAAGGCGAACATTGCAGTAGGAGGGAGATATAGAGCAAACCAGGTGCACTAGGGCCGGGCTGAGCACTATGCGTGTGACTGGCTATGAAGAGCACACAGGCAGATGGGTTGCTGCCAAGCGGTGCTTTTCTAGTCATGGTCATGCAGGTGCGGGTTAAAAGCTGAGAGTTTGAACTGAACACTCTCTAAAGCACTAGGGGAAAATCCAAAAGATGTGGTAACAGGAACAGGCGGAGTCTAACCAAGGAAACAGAGAGGAAGCCACAGACACAGGTGAGGGGTCCTGGAGCTGGTCTGGACAGGGCAGTTTGGGAATCCACACAAGGTATGGGTCGGGGAACACAGGAATAAAATTCAGAAATTTAAGAGCAGGGGAACAGAGGTTTCAACCAGGAACTAGGGAATACAGGAAATCAGGATCACAGGAACTGGAGAACAGGAACAGCTGACAGTGCAGTCTGACCTGACCTTAAGTAACCTGCACTATCTAGGACTGGGGTGCTAATAATAGCACACAGGTGAACAGACTCAGTCTGATTATGCGTCCATGGTAACCGGCATTGACAGGAGAGTCACAGTAACCTAAGCCTGCCAAGTAGTCCTGGAGCTGGGGTGGACATGACACATTCAGCTGTAAATAGTTCTACTCGCACCAAATGGCAAGTCCATCTGCAGTGGGCCATGGCACCATTCATCTGCTTCCAAACAAACTAACAATAACAGTGTAATCTGTAAATTTATGTGTCTTGAGTGAAACAGTCTGGGTAATTTTCTCCACCACCCTAATCGTTTGGCCATTTAGATGAATGACCACACAGTCACACAAATTTGAGAAAAATCTCTAGGGTGGTAAAATGGACGCAGTGAGATTGATGAGAATTTGAGGTAAGGATCTTAGACACTTTCTCTCAGTTTCTCAGTCTCACAGTGTTGCAGTGTAACATTTATTTATGTACAAACATCTCCACCTTGTAGTAGATGCTCCAAAGCCGTCGATTTCCACATCCTGCTCTTATTGCCAACAAGCAGGCATCTCTGTACTCATATAGGAATTTGGCATTGGCCTCTAGCTTGTCTGTTTTACTCCTGAGTGATTTCATATTAGCCAGGATAATAGAAGGTAGAGGTCTTTGGTACACACCACCTTTCTTCTTTTTCCTAGTCATTATCCACGTCAAAATCAAAATATTTACAGTATGGTGCCGTCTTGGTAGAATGACACGTTTGAGTATCGGCACAATGGGAGAAAATCCTGACTGTATTGTATTCTTCCTGATTGGCCCAGTACCAGCTCTATGAAGCTTCTCCAGGTCAGCAAAATAGTCCTACAAACGTGAGAAATATCCCAACCATAATTGTCATAAATGTACAGTTTTTAATCAACTACTATAAACTGTGTAAATAACAAAAACACAAAAACCGACAAAGACTGAGCAGAGAGGTGACTGCAGTGCCACATGTATAGAGCAATTAGGTATATTAAAGTGCAATTTTTTGTGCACATTACACAAAATGTGCATTTAGACAGGCTGTAGCATGGAGTTCTAAAGCTTTTTCAATCTTGTTCATTCCCCATTGTGAACTCTAGGAAGGTCGTGGAAAGGTTACTTTGAGGACAGCTGTTATTAGTTTAAGCAAATATTTACATTCCTTTATTCAGACAAGTCTTATTTCTCAACTACAGTTATTGATGCAACAAATGTCTGTCTTGCCCCAGGAGTACTTCACAGTGAGATCCAAAAGGTTATGTCATTTAGTGAAACAACAAAACAACAGCATCTTTGTAAACAAATGTACAAAATTAAGAGAATTGAACTTAAACTTATTATCACACATTTCAGTGTAGTGTTTCAGAAATATTTTTGTGCAACATTCAGTAAAGCAAGATGCAGCAAATAATAAAGTTTAACTGGTCTCATAGGGTGAGGGACCTATCTATTGCCTCTCTGACAACTCTACAGTGTCTTTTCTGTATTGTAATTCTGGTAGGATTGGCTTGTGTTAATCCTTTTAATCGGGTAATATTCGGCAAAACTTCTCCGACACCTCCTGGGTTATCAAGTTGAGCTGCTGACTTGGAGCAGTGACAGTACATTACTCATGATTTAAAAAAAAAATGTGGGATAGAAGGTAGTATAAAATTGTAAATTGAGCTGGTTTAGGGAATAAATTTAAGATTTTTTTTAAATATAATAAGAGTGGTTAAAGTTCAGTGATTGAAATGTCTTCTAAACCTCTGGAGTCCTGTGCCTACAGCTTATGATAGCCGGTTCTGTGATATAGACAAATGTCATTTTCACATTGGGTTAGGAAAACAAGTTGTTTCATAATTGCATTGAATGCATTTTATCAGTGAACCTTTCTAATATGATATTTCACCTCCTAAATAAGTATGACCGAATAACTTGCTAATCCACTTGCTAATAATGAAATAGGAGCACAGCAGTAGAAAGTGAGCTGCTTAAAAATAGCAAAGACATTCATTTTAGGTTTCTACGTTAATGAATCTGACTAAATTTTAAAAAAAAAACGTATTTTTCATGATGAGAGAATTCCTTAGATGTGCGTATTACTAAAAGGCATTGCAGAATCTATGTTGACAATCTGCTTAATGTGCTGTAGAAAAAGCTGCATTGCATCAACGTCTAGATGACCATTAGGAAGTGTCTTGGCAGCATCAGCACCTCGGGTTTGCAAATTCAGTATCATTATTTAACCTTGATCTTGCATTTTCTTTTTCTGAACCTCCAGACTGTGATTGCTTTGGAAATATCCTTTAATGTTCATAATGTAAATTATCACCATCAATTATAATTGATAAGCCTTTAAAGTATACATTACCAGTTAAAATTTGTTGTGGATCTTTTTTTGTCTAACTTGGAAATAATGATGCTTTTCTGAAGAAACCTCTAAGACAGGTTTTGAACATTCTCTAAAATTTTACAACTGGATGATGATGTTGGTGGCCCACTTTGTGCTTTAAATTTGCAGTCGGCTATTTTTTCTGCAGATTAAATGAGAGTGAGACTTCTTAGATGAATACTCTAAGCTGGCTCTTGAAAGTTTCAGAGTAATAGTCTATTGTCAGTTGCAATGTTTGGATGAATTTTACAGTAGAATTTTTACTTTCATGACAGAGGGTTTATTTTAATTACTTGAAACATAGGAGTTGGCACTTTCATTGCAGTAACCAACTTCTTATACACTAGATGTGGAGTACCCCAAATTATACGTATCCACGTCACCCTGCCTTGTAGCACAACATCACTTTGTATCCATATTGCACAGCTGTTGACTGGCCACTGGAGTGCAAACATTCTTCAAGGAGAAAATGAATGTTACAAGCATGGAGTGATTAGACAGATCTGTATGAACCAGATGATATGTGGTAATTGCGGTTGAGTTTTCTCATCCATGGAAGGCAAAGGCCCACTGACCCATTCAGAATAACCCCAGGTTCCCCTTCCCCCTCACCCTCTGCACTCCCTGAGTGCATGGCTGCCACCTTTAAATGCAGAGCGGTGGCTCTGTAGCTAAGGATCTGCGCCTGTGGCTGGAAGGTTGAAATCCTGCAGCCAGCAGAGGAATCCTACTCTGTTAAGCCCCTGAGCAAGGCCCTTAACCCCAACTGCTCCAAGGGCGCCGTACAATGGCAGACCCTGCGCTCTGACCTCAGGCTCTCTCCCTATCTGTGTGTCTCATGGAGAGCAAGCTGGGGTATGCGAAAAGATAATTCCTAATGCAAGAAATTGTAAAGGGTTAATAAAGTGATGTTAAATCAATAGAAGCCACTACATTGGTCTCAGGAATATTTATGACACTCTCATTAGTGCTGAACCTCATTCTGCTCTTATTGTCCCTGCCAGCTCAAATCCTGCTGTCTCTGAATACTGTCTGATTTACATGTAAATTGCACTGTTTTTTCCGAAAAGTTTGAGCATCAGCATAAATTTGCTAGAAACTCTTGAGATGTTTTTGCTGAGTGCATTCCCCCCTTTTACTTTCCTTCTGTTTTTGAGAAGAATCATAAATTTTGAAATCTATTTCTCCAAATGAGCTTTACGTGCAGCTATTTAAAATTATTTTTGAAATTATTTCCAATAAAAAAGAAGTCAGAAACCTTATCTGAAACAGAGTTTTCCATCCATCCATTATTAAAAAGGCAATTATTCCCAGAAAGTGTTAAGGCATCCCAGAGCCTGTCCTCAAAGTTTAGTGTACAATGCAGGGCTAAATACTGAATGAGATGTATGTCCATCATAGGGCAGTCATAAACACAAAAGTACTGTATGTAGAGACATTAATTAACCAAGCCAGACAGAAAGAGGCATAGGAAATCAACCAGCACCTAGGGAAAATGCACATTAATGTGGAGAGAACTCTACAGAGAAGTGTCTCTGGTCTAGAATGAACCCTGTGAGCTGTCAGCACTAGTCTTCATACCACATTGCAGAGTTTTCCTTTTCACTTCAAAGAATTCATGGCGTGTGACCAATTGTCTAGCCTGCCTCATTGAATATTCTTGATATGTTTCATATTAGCAAACAGACTTAAAAGAATATCACTAGAGGTTATAATTAGGTTTGTGCTGCTGTCTGTCTCAAGCCTCCAGGTTAGTCCTGCAGTATTATTTCTTGATTTGGAGAATATTAAATTGTGGTTTTCTTTATGTTTAATATTAATAATGTCTTGTATGATCTGTTCTGGCAAAATATAGTAACTCAGGAAATTGTTGCAAGTTGTGAAAGCTATTTGCTAAGAAGGTTGTATATGAAACATACACTGCACATGATGATAATAATTGCTTACACTTATATAGCGCTTTTCTGGACATTCCACTCAAAGCACTTTACAGGTAATGGGGACTCCCCTCCACCACCACCAATGTGCCGCATCCACCTGGATGATATGACGCCAGCCATAGTGCGCCAGAACGCTCACCACACATCAGCTATTAGTGGGGAGGAGAGCAGAGTAATGAAGCCCATTCATAGATGAGGATTATAAGGAGGCCATGATTAGTAAGGGCCAATGGGAAATTCGGCCAGGATGCCGGGGTTACACCTTTTCTTCTCTTTTTGAGAAACTCCCTGGGATTTTTATTGACCACAGAGAGTCAGGACCTCGGTTTTACGTCTCACCCGAAGGACGGCGCCTGTTTACAGTATAGTGTCCCCGTCACCATACTGGGGCATTAGGACCCACAAGACCGCAGGGTGAGCGCCCCCTGCTGGCCCCACTAACACCTCTTCCAGTAGCAACCTTAGTTTTTCTGAGGAGGTCTCTTATCGAGGTACTGGCCAGGCTCACACCTGCTTAGCTTCAGTGGGTTGCCAGTTGTGAGTTGCTGGGTGATATGGCTTATGGCTACAGCAATGCAATGATGCATTAACTGTAGAAGAGAAATATTCTGTTTATAATTTGTACTGTAACTCCAGATAAGAGAGAGATGTGGACACTAAAATAAAAGAAAATGAAGTACAAGGACTGGGGTGAGGGGCTGGGAGGTGTGTGCTACAGTAATCAATAGGTCATGGGTCAGTGAAGTATTGATTGTCCCTTTGGGTTTATCACAGCTGAGGACAGCTGGAAACATGGCCTATTAAATATTCTAAGCAAAAGTGTTACAATTCTTGAATACAGGAAATTAGTTAAATGGAGAAAGCATGTTACTTAAATAGCACTTTTTTGTGACTTAAATGGAGCCATTTGCAACCTGTGTTTAGCACTATAGTGAATCTCTAGGTGGCATTTTGTTGTAATGAATCTGCAACTAATAGAGGTGAAAAAAACTGGCAGACATCCTACATCACCCACTAGGATCCAAAGATCAGTATATTTTTGGAACAGTTGTTGAGTGGTGGCTTTGGACGTGGGAGCATGCTGTCAAGTGCTGCAGAGATTTAGCTTTTTTATCGGAGGTGAAAGTACACATTCTCTTGAACTGTTATTCTCTGGTAAAATGTAAAACATTTTTTTGCTCTCCTGCCTGAACTGTACTGTTTCTTTATAGGTCTTAATATTCGTTCTGATTAGATAAGAAAGGAGCAATGGCTTCAGATACAGGTACTGCATAGTCCACAGTGAGACAATAGCAATGGCTTTTGTATAGTGAACATTAGGTATAACAGTGTTTTCGAAAATCTTTATGTCTCATGAAAATCAAACCACTTATGCCTCTCTCTCTTCTCTCATTTTCCTTTTCCCTACCTTTCATTAACCTTCCCTACCTCTTTCTCCCTTACCTTCTCTTGATTACTCTCTCCTAATTTTTCTGCTTCTTTGTGTTTGCTCTCCCTCTGTCTGCTTCTCCCCCTTTGTATCCTTTTCTTCTTACTGCCTCCCTCTCCTCCTCCTCTGCATCACCCTTCCTCTCTCTAGGCCTACCTGCGCTCCATCGATGTTAAGATCCTGCAGCAGCTGGTGGCGGTCCATGAGGGAATCGAGGCCGTGAAGTGGATCCTGGAGGACAAGAGCAACCTGACTAGCCGCTGCAGCAGTCTGACCAGCAGCCAGTACAGCCTGGTGGAGAGCCAAGACACCTCCTGGAGGGGAAGCTGGAACAGCCTGCAGGACCCCAATGACAAGCTGGACAACATCTCCATTGGCAGCTACCTGGACACCCTTGCTGACGAAATGGATGAATATTGCCCCTCCAGCTCGGAGTCTGTGATCTGTGCCACTCCACTGGTCCCCGGTGGCCCTCTCACAATGGAGACACAATGGGATGTGGGGCAGACCGGGGGTCCAAGCTCCCCGCAATTCAGAATGCAGCGCCCAAAAGAGGAGCAACCCTGGACCAAAGCAGTCTTGGAGCGTCCAAAAGCTGCAGAATTCAGGAGAGCTGCCACCACCACTGACCCTGTTCATCTTCAGCAGCAGGCTGTTGGCAACAGCTACCCAGACAAACAAAACACACAGGACAGGCAGGCAGATGGCCTGGAGCAGCCTGGTATAAACTCCACCAGGAGCTGTCTAGCAGAAAAGCTGAGCAAAAGCAGTCCAAAGCTGAAGCCCTATAAGAACGGGAAGATCGATTTAGAAGGGTATAAACTCAACAGCAAAATCCACATGGAGTATGATGCCCACTGGCGCTGGGTGCAGTCCCAGGATGATGTGACTTTCTTATGAGAAATATGCAGATACATGTGCAAGCAGCCATAATAGATCACAAGTAATACCCCTCACACACAGGCAATATCAATTCTGCAGTTTCTGGTATAATTTGAATTTCTGGTTTTGGAAACACACGGTTAGATCTGGTATCCATAATCTTTTTCAATAAATGTAAAATTTTCTAATACAACCTCTAGTAATCAGTTTGTCCTTGGGATGATAAAATTAATGTGAAGGCCTATATAGGTAATTATATATTTGTACACATAACTGTGACATTGTCAGATTTCATGCCTGTGATTCTTCTTGCAGATGGCATTGTCTGCCTTGCACATTAGACATATCAAAATCAAAAGCAATCTGGCGCAGAGACTGGAACGTAGTCTGGCAGCCTCTTTCCCCACATGAAGTATAGATGTAGAAGACAGCTCTAATTGTCCTAAAGCAAAGCACTGACATACAGTAGCTGTTTTTTTCTCAAATGAAGGACACCTTTTAAATACAGCCAGGTAAATGGAATACAGTATTTTTTAAAACATGAAAATCAGGGCTGGAAGCATACCACAGCTTCACCTGTTTGTGAGTATTTGCTTAATAAGGAGGTGTTTTCCAAGGAGTTCATCAAGACTGCAAGAGTATTTGGTTTTCCAGGGCATCCTTTTTATATTTTTATGTCTGAATTCATTAGCATAAAGCAAATCTAACTTCTTTAAAAAGAAAAAAAACTGTTTAGCTGTCAATGCATAGTTATTACAAGATTACATTTTTAATCACTCTATGGAGGTACCTGTATAGATAATTAATATGATGTCATGGATGTTTGCTGCAAAGTTAGGTGTAAAGTCAATTTATATATATTTGTTAGCACAGTTTTTCTGCAACCCTGGTCTTGCGAGCCATAGCTGTGCACATTTTATACATCACATTGTAAAAGATTAGAGAGGAATACAGGTATTTTTCCATTTAAAATTAAGATATGAGCCTGAAAAATGTCATGTAAATCAAAAACTCAAGTTAAGAATTAAGTCCCATCATTGTGCATATAAATGGGGGGGGGGGGGGGGGTGTTCTTGGTTAACTAGTTCTGGGTATCATATCATCAAGATGTAGTAGCATAGTTGTGTTTAAAGTAATTTTAAAACTATTTGTTAATGTTTATCAATTTAATATAAAATGTGAGGAGGAGACCATTGTCATGTGCTCATAGACACATATGAACTGCACATCTTTAGTCCTTTTACTCTGTGAACCTTTTACATGCCTTTTTTATTAACACTGTTTTATTGATAAATTCTTTGCATTTGCATGTGCATTGAATTTCTATTTTATGATTTTTCCAGATATTGGCTTACTTTTATTTTAGGATTTTATGGATTTTATTAATTTTATTTAAGATTTTATACATTACAGTAGGTACAGACTAAGACGCTGCAGACTTTTTCTGGATTTATTTAGTACTGTAAGTATGAGTTGATTGGAGATGAACATTGGCCAGAAGAAAACTGAGACAAAGACTACCACCTGTCTGTGTGTCACCTGAGCGATGATTTTCATCTCTACACACAGCAGGGTACAGTACATGCAGCTTTTATTGTCACAAACACATCAAACACGTTGCCTGTTGTTGGCTGTGCACAAGTGTGCATGTTACAGTGAGAACCATGCACTTCTAAATTAATAAGTGGTATACATTCTTGAGGTGCATTAAATCAAAAACACACAAATTAAGAATGCCTAAATCAAGAACTACAGTACCTGTATGTAATTATAAGGACTGATTTAGCATATAATACATTACATTACATCATGTAGAGATCATATTGCCTGAAATAATTTGCGGAACTCCAGGATCAGGGTTACAGACCTCTGTTTTAGTGTTATACAAATGTGTGTAAATCATATAAAAGAATTTTGCTTAAAGCCTACAAGGCTGCACATTTGTTGAATTGAATCTTGTGATCCTCTTCAAAGGCCTTGTAAATAATGCATCCTATTTGCAGCCACATATTTCACTTTAAGCCTGTATGTGCCTATGACCTTCCTGAGCAACGTAATCTCTGACTCGGCATGTTTTCTATTTTGATTGTTTTAACTGCTGATTCACTGTCAAACTGCATTTTATTTTGCAGTGAGGTAGACATTATTGTGTGGTACACTGTTTTAATTCTGTGACTTCTCAAGTCTGCATGCCGAGAAAACATGCTAATTGGAAATGTTTGATTATGTCTAAAATCCCTTTATATGTGTACAGCTGTTCATTACAACAATGTTCATTACAACAATGGGAGAAAAAAAGGTATCTAATTGACTTCCTGGTGATTTGATAGCAAAGGAAGGAAACCTATTTTTCCTTTGATTGGCTTTATTGTCTGGCTTGTCCTGGCAAGTCTCTTGAGTTCTCCTTTTATGACATGCCAAAATTTGTGTTCAGTAAAGTCTTTTATAGTTCATCTGGAACAAAAAATAGAATATCTCTCAGTCCTCAAGGACCAGTGTTCCATTCATTAGTTGTTTAATTGATTCATAGCTTGGAACAAGTGTTCCAAATCATTAAATTATAGGTAATTTAAATTGACATATACTGTAAGGATAACTTGATTGGCATGCTCCAGGAACAAGGTTGGAGGTCATACTGTACCTATGCAATAGAATATTTTTACATGACATCTTGTTTTATATACCAAGTTAACATTTACTGTACCACCTGAGATACAGCATCACAACTTTATCTCCAGCCCATTCATCCAGTAAAGAGTGGCACACTACTTGAAATTTCAGATGAGCAAACGACTGAATTTCACATTGCAATAACCCCATGTGAGCCCTTATATTTCTTTGTCAGATTGGTCTTTTAATTTTTTTTAGATCTGGTTAGGAGTCTCAGTTCCCTAACCACTATGCTACTGCTGCTCTTTGTACTGTCCTCTCGAATCTTCAATTAAATGATCCAATTCAACCCGTGCTGCAGCTTTCTGGAAGGAGCCGCAGAGTGCCAACAGACATTAAGACTAGTCCCAGGATTTTAAGCTGAATAGTAAAGCAGGGACTGTCATGAGAAAACAATAAAGTTGAACTATTTCGGGGAAATATCAGTGCCAAAACTGAGCTGCACAAAATCCACTACCTTGCAAAAGTATTCCGACCCCTCCTTATTTTACTTATTTAAAATCTGAGTGCTCAAACTGATGACTTCTAAGAATAAGATATGTTATAGTAAATGTCAGCAAAAAACTAAAGAGAAAAAATTAGTTACAATATGTTGATTGCATTAATATTCAGACCCGTAATTTTCTCAATTTGGTGGAAGCAGCTTGGGCAGCAAATACAGCCACAATTCTTTTTGGGTAAATCTCTACCAACATTTTGAGAACCAGCTTTTGTCCAACTTTGCTGGTAGGTTTACTCTTGGGTTGCTTATGGACTGCAAAGCTCAAGTCTTTCCACAGATTTTCTGGAAAATGTAAGACATTCACTCTGCTGTTATTACTCAAGAACTTTCACTTTCAGCTGCAGCTCTTACCCTGTGCTTTGTGTCATATTCCAGCTGGAAGGTGAAATTTCATCCATGCTTTATGCTTTCAACAGAGGCAGGTTTTCTTCTAGCATTTGCCTTTGCTCTATTCATTTTCCTTCAATCCTGACAAGTCCCTGCTGTTGAGAAGCAGCCCATTAACTTAATGCTGCCTTCATTCTTTACGATAGGAATGCACTGTGCTAAGTTTGTGCCATACAGTAAATATTGCTTTGCATATAGACCAAAATCTTCCATTTTTGTATTCTGACTATAAACTGTTTTGCCACGTTATTAGTATCACATAAATGCTTTGCCATTAAATATTGTAGTTCCTTCAAAGTCACTGCTGACTTCATGGTGGCATCCCTGACCAGCTTCCTTCTTTTTGAGTTTTGAGTTTGGAGAAATCTTGGAAGTGTGTATGTGGTACAATGCACCTTCCATTTCCTGATGAATGGAAAATGCTCAGAGGGATTTTTAGAGACTTACTGTAGGTATTTTTCCTACTTTTCTCCTGAGCTGGACATTTCAGTATTTAATTCCTTAAATGTTATAAAAACTCTTTTGTTTTTAGGGTTGAACCTTTGCTCGAAATTCACTACACTACAAGGAACCTCACAGAGACAAGTGTTTTTATTCTGAAATCATGTGCACCACTATTATTGCATACAGACCCAGGCCACTGAACTAATTCTGTGGCTCATTAAGATAATTTTATGCACCTAAATAAATTAACACTTCTGCAACCATAATTTTGAATTTTGTTTCATATTGTCTTTTTACATTATTAACTTTTACTTTTACTAAATTACTTACCCCCTCCTTTATCTTAAAAGATAGAAAAAACAAGGTCTGTTTCAAATTAATAAAATGTGTATCTGCATATAAACAGTCAGTTGATTTTAATTGGTTGTATGAAGCTGAACTTATTTTTTATCTTCAGTTTTCAGCTACCGTGTATGTAATTACTGTAAAAAAAGGTTACTTTCATCTGACTTTAAAGGTTCCTGTTTCTGTTCAAAATTTGGTTGCAGCTTGTATTATTTTTAAGTTTTAAGATTTAACATTGTGTGTCCTTCTTTGTCTTGGGCTTCCTGGCTAACTGATAATTGAAGCTAAAAAAATGCAAACTCAGAACAGTTTATTTATCCCACAAATGATTGTTAATTGTTCTGCACAATTTGAATTGAACTCTTGGTGTAAGTGAGATTATGTTGCATATGTTTTTGTACCCAATGGATGTACTGTGTAATATATGTGCATTGTGGTACTCAATGTTATTTTTAAAGAAAAATGTTAAAGTTATGGCAGCTGTAAGGTCATAATGCTATAAGGAGTTCAGACTGAGACTGAAATAATTTGATTGCTAATGAAATAAAACAACTGTTCTCTTTTGCAGCTCTTTAGCTGTTTTTTATTTGCTGTTGTGTTGTTTCTGAAAGCAGGGGATGGTAAAAAATACTTGACTTCCTTCCCAGTTTGAGGAAAGTTGTTTTTTTCAATTGTTATGGAAATAGTACATAGGCTTTGCCAAAACTAAATGTTCTTTGGGTTTGGGTTAGAAGAAAAGCCATTGAAACAATCTAAAATGCACTGGACTTGCTGCCAACTAGAGTTTCTTTTTGGCTATAGAATATGGTTGTTTGTAAAGCAATGGTTTGCAGACTGAATATAAAGTATTTTTTGTAATAAAATGTATATCTTATTATGAAGTGTTCAACTGTTCTAAATAGTTTGTACATTGTATAAAAACCCTATAGCTTGCTCATGATCATAATTAAAAGAATAACTTAAATGTCATTTTTTCATCTTGTAGTGCTTTCGCACAAGTGATTTATTCCACCTGAAGTACATTATGCCAAAACTGTATATTGTAAATACCCATGTAAAAAATATCAAAATGCTAATGATACCAAAACTAGGTTATGTCTAACATGAATAGATACATAAATTAAAACAGGTTTTAGTTATAATAGCAGTTCCATACTCTTAAACCATAATTGATATTACACACAGTCATTTGAATTAAACATTTGATTCATCTTCTTTGTAAGACACTATGCAAATTTTCCAGAATCAGTTACTCTCTTACATTCAAGAATTAAGTATAACATTAACATCTGTGGTATAAAAATACAGTACAAGCACAAGTCAGGTTTCTAATGCTGAATAAAAGCTGAATGTGAATGCTATAGATGTACATTTTCAAATGAGGGTATTATCTCTCTAGCACTGAATTTCAGCAGCCTTCAGCTCTCCTACACATTCTCTGCGAATTCATTTGGGATACCCTGGCTTCAAGTCAAGTATTTTGATGGGTAGGAGCAAAGAGTGAATCTAAGCCAAAACAACTTTAAAGCCTATTGTATAAAAACAATTTTGGTGAGCCATTTCAAACTTAAAACTTTTTTCTTTGGAGATGTCACAAAACCCAAGACATTTTCCAATGTATATAATAATAACATTTGCTTAAACATACTATATATAATGCTTTTGTGGACACTCCACTCAAAGCACTTTACAGGTAATGGGGACTCTCCTCCACCACCACCAATGTGCAGAATCCACCTGTATGATGCGACAGGAGCCATAATGCGCCAGAACACTCACCTCACATCAGCTATTAGTGGGGGGGAGAGCAGAGTAATGAAATATTAGGAGGCCAATGGAAAATGTGGCCAGGATTCCAGGATTACACCCCTACTCTTTTCGAAAAACACCCTGGGATTTTTAATGTCCACAGAGAGTCAGGACCTCGGTTTTATGTATCATCAGAAGGACGGTGCCTTTTAACAGTATAGTTTCCCTGTCACTATGCTGTGGCATTAGGACCACATAGGCTGCAGGGTGAGCACCCCCTGCTGGCCCCACTAACACCGCTTCCAGCAGCAACCTTAGGTTTTCCCAAGAGGTCTCCCATCCAGGTACTGACCAGGCTCAGACCTGCTTAGCTTCAATGGGTTACTAGTTGTGAGTTGCAGGGTGATATACAGTAGCTGCTACAGTAGCTGATAGTGAGCACTGCTCTAAGAAGTCCCATCTCAGTTTGCTTTCCTGTCTTCCATCCCTTGTTATGAACACACATACAGTACATAGTTTTTAGAAAACCCAGGAACACTACAATACATGCATTCATCCAATGTTTCTGACCTTGACCCAAAAGGGAAGGCCAAAGATACCCAACTTCCTGTATCAGCGTTTCTCAGTAGCCAATACAAAAGTCTTGTGTGCTAGAACTCATATCATACCTAAGCAGAAAGGCAAAGGTGTTCCTGGGAACAGTTGGTGTTGCCTGTTTTAGTAGCCTGGTCCACATCACCACAACCAACACCATCTACAGTACTTGCAGAGATTGCTAATGTTGTAAATTCTCCCTGTTGTCTGTGTTGGACTTGACAGAGTGCATCTCACCTAAGCAGGATTAGGTAATTATTGTCATTTGCGCTCTTGCCACAAGCCCGGGTGGGTCTCCCTTTCTTTGTCTGGAGTTATGGAGGAACAGTATTCAGGTCCAGCTGTTGGACTACTCAGGAGTTTGTGATGAAATTCATCTGCTTGTTCCAAAATAACATTTAGCCTATCGAGCCTGTGAGTCCCACTGTACAGTATATTCGATCACTTTATTAGTACTTGTATCATGATTTAAATTGTAATTAAGTAGGTTGGCTGCAAAAAATATTTTCATGGTAGTGGTGGTAAGGGAAAATCTTCATAGCATTAAGGAATCTAAGCCCAATATTATATTCCACCCAACAGAAGTAAAGGCCTGATTCAGTGATGACTTCAGCATACTTTTGTCATAAGCTGAAACGCAGTGAGTGTGAGCCAACTAGAAACCTTAGATGGTCAAATTGACAGTTCAATTGCAGCTCCTTAAGAATTTCGAAACAACTTGAAAACTTTTAAATAAATAGAGATGCAATGACAGGCAACTCGTTACTGGAAATAACCACTTATGGGACTGAACGTTTGAACACCACATACAGTAGGACAGTACAGCATTTGTTGCTGGAAAAAAGTTAACCAAAACCGTGTTTCTGAAAAAGAAGTATAATACCAAATCTCGGTTTAAACTAACGAGTGCAGTAATCTATGAAAATTAAATGTTATCACAGAAAGCTTTCTAGATTTTGTCCAGTGCTGAACAGATACCCATTGTGGACTGAGTTTATAAATGGTAATCAAGCAGAAGGCTTTACTGTAATCCATTTTTGAAAAGTAACAGTTGAATTGCTGTCTTACACTTCTCTGTTACTGAGAGCATTTCTATTTCAACTGCTAATCGAGCAGACTGCATTTGCCATCATTTTAGCTTCATTCTTTTGACAATTGTCCTGCAGTCATTGTTTATATAGTCTATATAGGACATATCCGCAATCTCTTGAGCCTGAGAAATGTAATTGATAAAAAACAAAGGTCTTAGTCTCCAGCTGTGCTTGTTTCCCTCAGTCTTGTGTAATATACAGTGAAATGAGCACCCCATTGACAGAGTTTACACAGCTGGATTTCTGGTCATTGATTCCCCTGTTTATTAAATATAAGTAGACTTTAAACATCTCATTGTGGATTAAAGTGTGCATGATTCATTTCTTAAAATCTGTCTTCAACATTTAATGACCAATGCTAAACCTTACTTTTATTTTTATTAATATTAATATGCACATTAAGTCTCTCCTCCCCCCCTTCTTCTTTTTCCCTTTATTTTTATTTTTCTTGTCTTTCCTCATTTCAATTTTTTGAAGTGTGATTGCTGTTGTTTTTTTCTGTTTGACCTTCAATTAGCTGTTTTTTTCCTGAGAAAGTTCCTTTATGTTGCTCCAGCTGCGCTTTCTTGTAGGAGGCAGTTCTGCTCCAGTCGTGAGTGTGTGGGAGTGGAGTGAGCCTTGCACAGGGCTGTGAATGATTATCCAGTCTGCAACATTGTGACCCTCTATGAGTCATCCTCAGAATAATAACCACTCAACACAGATACTGTACATTGTTTCCTTGCTCTAGAGACATCTGTATACTACAGTAGGAATCTCTATTTTAACCTTTATTTAACCAGATAACTAATTAAGATAATAGTTAAGGACATTTTCTCATTTACAATGAGCTAAAAGACTTTAAAAAGACTAAAAGACTGTACAACACTGAATCAAAATAAGACAAAGTAATGAGAAAAGTTTTTTGTAGGCAATTAAATCTTCTAAATTCACCTTATAATTAGTTTAAAGTGAGTCTCATATATTGTGAATTTAACTTCCTCTTACTACTTAATATACACTAAATGAGCATCTATACTCAATAATTAATCAACAGGAATATTTAACAAATGGCAAGGAAGATAAGAAGAGCAAGCAGTCACTTTTTGATATGGATTTGAATTTGCCTCCAGCCTTTACTGGAAGACAAGGCCAAGAGTGTCAGAGATGTAAAAAAGGACAAACCGTGGAATGGCAAGAGACCAAAAATAGACCCTATGCGTAGTGGCAAGACAGGGATTTGCCTGGGCTCAGCTGTTCAGGAAATGCCATATAGAAACCTATGCCCTCAGGCCATGGACAGGAGTGACCTGGTGCTAGGCAGATCTCAGGACATCTAAACCTCAGTGCTGAATGAGGAGCAGACCAGAAGCAGGAAGTAAATAGGCTACACAACAAGACACACCAGAAAGACATGAATAATCACAGGGAACTAGGAACAGGAAAGAAGTAAAGCACCCTCTAGGTGTACCGGGCGTGACAAAAAGCCTTGCATTGCTTTTATAACTTTTAAACAGTAACTCAAATGGGTTCCCTTGATGGAACAATATTGTCGTTTTCTGCGACAAACGCATTATTATTGCGGTAATCCTAGCATGCATGTTAACTTGAGTTTTGTTTTGAAATTCTCTGTTCATTCATGGTACAAAAACAAAGTAGAAGCATGTGTTGAGGAAGGCAGTGGTGACTCTTAATCTACAGGCTTATGCACAACATGAACAGGTCCACAAAGATGCCCTTAAGGCAGCCAAATACTCTTTTTATTCCAATTTTATTAATGTGAGTCACACTAGTTCCCCTCTCCGTTATCAGTGTTGGTACCAGCTAATAATTCTGTTTCTCCACCCTTGGCAGAAAAATGTAACACATTCTTGTATTTCTTTCACAACTATATTCACAATTTCAATAATCAGTGGATGCTGCCTTTGTAACTGAACTGGTAACTAAAATGAGAACTACTATCTGGATCATATACCTACTGTATGCCCCTAGTCAAATTAGTTTCTTAACTTTTTGTTCATTTGTTACTTGCATCATCAATTAATCCGCAGTCTTGTTCCTGTAGGCCTAAATGTCTGGTGGGAACTACTGTACATTTTCATCCTGTGTCTAATGAGCTCTTTGAACCTTTTCATTCAAAGTTCAGACTGGACCACATCACAGGGAACAGTCTTTGTTAAGGTAGTTAATGACCTCCTGTTGGTTTCTGACTCCAGGTCACATAATATTCTTCTCTTGCCTTTTTCTCTCCAAAAGTCCAGCTTTTGATGCTGTTAATCATAGGAAGCTACAGTATCATATTACTTAAGGATGGGTGGTATTGTGTAGGACTTGGATTGCTACTGTATGCTGCTGGCACTCAGGTTTCTTTGCAGACCACATCAAATACAACTTTCTGCACTTTACAGGAGTCTGTCCGATCTTAAGATATGGATGTAACAGAACATCAGCTTTTCAGAATTGCAAACTTCAGCTTTGTTGTTGAAAGTCCTGAAATAAAAGCATCATTTGGTAATGCATACTTCATCTGATGCACATTTTGGACAGATCATGAAGGATAGCTTTCTTATGCATGTGTACCGTTGCTTGGCTAAGATCATTGCACTTCATATTTTATGCTGATATATTGATGTATGCCTTTATTTCATCATGAGTAAATTACTTTAACAACTCCCTTACTGGAGGCACTGAATAGGCTTCAGTATGTGCAGGTTTCTGCAGCTAATGTGTTACTAAGCATCAGAAAAGGTTTATTATCAACTTTAGTACTTCAGAGAGGACTTATTTACTCTCAAGTGTAAATGAGGATTTTGAAAAAGTAACAAGAGTTTTTAGCATTGCATTCTGATTTTCAGCTTTTTTACAGAGCTTTTTTAAAATTTTCTGTTGTTTTGAATTTGCACACATACTGGATTTGGATATTTATTGTAAAGTCACAGTGAAAACTAAGTACTCTGTGATTTATCAGTGTTACAGTAGCAAGACATAATATTTAATCTTAGCAAAAGCTTTTCAGCAGGATGTTGGTTTCTGCCCATGTTTAATGATAATGAGAACTCAATGCCCAGCAGCAGTCTACAGTACAATTTAAAGGAAACTGCAATGCACCATATCCACTGTTATCTTTATCCCATACAGTAAGTATGTACAGGTATAGGTATAACAGGTATAATTAAAGCAATTTTTAAAAGAAGTCTAATCTTCAACCTAGATGCAATTCAAAATAACCGAATTTCCTAATCGCATATCTAAGTATTTTTATAGTGGCTTTTATTTACGCTAAAGAGCACATGATGATTTTAACAGTAAGAGAGGTTTGAATACAGTTGCATTTCAAATAGTCTAATACACATACTATCTTACAATAAAATACAATCTTAGTTTGAAAGCTTTGTTTTTTTCAGCAGGATGTTGGCTCCTGCCTATGTTTAATGTTTACGAGAACACTATGTCCAGCAATAATCTACAATAAAATTTTAAATTAAATTGTTAAACTCCCAAAGTTCTTCATGGCTCTCCTGCTCATGCTTATGAGTACATGAATACAGTCCAGCTATTAATATAAGACCTTATGATTCAGGCCTTCTTACTCTGTCAACCGCCTATTGGATTCCATACAATATGTGCTATGTTCAGGAGATATCTGTCTTTTGAACTCATTACAGACTCTTTGACTGTAAATTTTATAACTAATTTACACAACTTTCCATCCATTCATTTTCTAATCTGCTTATGCAGTACAGGGTCTTTGGGGGGCCAGAGCCTTATCTGTCAAGCAACATTTGTAAGGCAGGATACACCCTGGATGGGACGCAAGTCATTGATGAGCACACACAGATGCAAACATACACACACTCACACCAGAGCCAGCTTTTCACAGAGATGGCCTGCCAACATGTGTTTGGACTGTGGGAGGAAACTGGAGTACCTGCAGGAAACCCACAAATAATTGGGGATAAAATACAAGTTAAATGCACCCCAGGAACTGACCACTGGTGACCACTGTGAGGCACCAATGCACTGTGTCTCCATTTAACAACATAACATAACATCACTTTATTAGCCCTATACAATTTCTTGCATTAGGAATTCATCTTTTCACATACCCCAGCTTGCTCTCCATGAGACACAGACACACAGACAGGGAGAGAAGCTTGGGGTCAGATTACAGGGTCAGCCATTGTACAGCACCTCTGAAACTGCTGGGGTTAAGGGCCTTGCTCAGGGGCTCAATGGAGTAGGATTCCTCTACCAGCTGCAGAATTTGAACCAGCAACCTTCCAGCCACAGGCGTAGATCCTTCTAGCCACTGCTCTGAGTTTAAAGAACTCAGTTTTCACTGAATGTCTTGATGCACAATTTAGTTTTTACTTACACTTTTACAATTACAATTACAACTTACAATTTAGTTTCACTTACAGTGGGTGGAATTTTTCCCTTTTTACTTTTGTTTTTTTGTGTCTTACAGGTGTGTCATTGTATAGCACTTTGAGTTTATTGAAAAGCAATCAGAAATCATATCATGGCCCCCCACAACTCCATATTGGCTAAAATGGTTAGAAAATGGGGGGATGGAAATATTATTAACAATATTCAGTAATACACGGCTTTGGGAAGTCAATAAATGAGCTAACATACTGCATGCAGTATAAGTCATTTTAGTTACAGGACAATAATTAGAAAAATATAAAAGATGTACTGTATCTTATAAAGCAAGAAAAAGCAAATGCCCAAAACAGTTAACTTTCAAGCTACTGTAGATATTTTATGATGTAATGATTGATGCTCCAAGTGAAGACATGAGTTTTGGGTTTATAAAAGAATGTGCTCACTTAGAACAGTTACTCTGTTATATTGCACTCATTCCCTAAAAACTGTAAATAATGGTTTAGTTGTTGGTGTTGCTGTTGCTGCTGCTAACAAAAACCCTAACTCAAAAACAGAGACATGTGGTTGTGTTATGCGTTATATGTGGTCAGAAAATTATGCTTTTTTTTAAAAAAAAATGTTTTTTTCATTCTAAACCTTTTGAAAAGCAGAAATAGCATAAGAAGAAAGATAAGTCTTTTTGCCTCAAATCTGTAATCAGCTTTGTGTTCACTGAGGGGATTTTAATTATGCCAGTTTATGCTGTAACAAGTTAAGATTGATGACGCAAACTGAAAGATGTCAGTTATTCTTCCTTTTTTTACAGAACTGTGGTATTTTCATTTTTGTAAGAATGTAAAGCATGATTGCAAAGATATAATAAGTAGTTGTTTGGTATTTGTTATTATCACTGTTGTATGATCTAAGATGCTCTTGGGAGATGTGGAGGAGGTTTGTGGGTAATTTGTACATTGTCAATATAATAGAGAATCAGTAGTTTTGGTTGATTGAAAAGATCGGAAATTTTACCTATAAGCATATTGGACCTTTTTCTAAATCAACAAAGCACAAAAGACTATGAAAGAAAGGAATTATTAGTTTTCTCTACAGTTGACAGTAACACATTCAGGTGCACAGGATCCATTGCAAAATCTCTTCACATTGCTCCGTGAGAGAAACTGTATACAGAGCTGGATAGAACAGTGTGCAAGTAAAAGGTAAGGCGTGCTTTGCTGTAATCCCATTGAACATACCTATGCAAGTGGGCTCTAAAAATTCTAAAGCGAGCATCCACTATGCTGAACAGATTTCGCTATTCATTCTGTTTTTGTTGCTTCGTTAAAAATTGGGCAACTCAGTGCCTCTTTCATCCAATTAGTCAAAGACAAACAGTCTTTGTCTAACACTGAATTATTGTGAGAAATACTGTTTTTTGTTCACAAAAAATAATTTACAGCAAATGTTACTCCATTATTTACCCAACAATGACTACTTTCAGAGTGTTTTAATTTCCACCAAGACTGTTTCTAAACATCACCACCTCAAGGGGTCACCTTGATGACTAGCCCAGAGAAATATGGATTTTAATTTTAAATTTTAAACATTTTGTTTAGCAGTAATTGTAAACTTCTGCTGGTCCTAACATACAGTCTACAATTCTTCACTCTCAGAAATTAATACTTTTGTCACCACCATGCACTATTTCCCAAATTGTCAGTTTAGAAACAAGATAAAATAATAATTGCTATCAAGTATGTACTGTAGAAGGATTTCCACAAAGTTCATTGCTTACTCTTAATAAGGTCTTTGAAGTGTAGTGATTGCGGTTTTGGAAACAAATTGCTATAATATAGGGGAATGTAACCTAGATAATACAGTATGTGCGATATCTAAGGGAAAGGAAGGGACCAGAAGGGAGATATAAGAGCTCAGTTTAATTTATCCTGGGTCAAGTTCAGAGCTACTTCATGCTCAGGTTTGTTATGCTTTAAGAGTTGTTAGTGGAACAAAGGCAGAAATTACATGCTTTCAACACAGACATACTGAAGCACTGGCATGTTAATCACAGGAAGTTAATAAAGCTGCTTTTGTAAGGCAGTACTTTTAAGATGATTTTTGACAGAGCGGAGATATCTTTTGAGAGACGTTGCACTGCAAAAAAGTGATTAGTAAATGCTTTCATCCTGGATGAATTTGAATCACTGAAAAGCCAACAGAACTGTAGTTGCCAACTAGCTCCTGGCCCTTAATTACTGTGCTAGACTGAAATCCGTGCTTTTAGGCCAATGCATACTGCATATGTCATTGCTAGAAATATTGGTGTTTTATCATAATACATTTTTAAAATCACTAATCTTTAGTTTTCACATTAAACACAGATCAAAAACAGTATTAAATATTACTTTCTGTCTGTCAACGTATTGTTCCTCAGCTATGAGTCTCTCATGATGGTCATTATTCCTTAGCAAACCACAAAGCATAATATCAGTGAAATTGGAGAGCTGATGGAGCATGCAGCCCCTATTTGCACACAGCACTGTGAGCTCGGCGGTTTTGCATGCTTGGCTGGGGAACTTGATCATTTCCAGATGGTGACGGGCATGTGTTTGCTTTGGAGATAAATCAGCTAAGATACCTCACTTATTTTATCACAATATGTAAAGCTTTTTCATGCTTGAGATACCTAATGCGAAAATGTCTCCATGACTCAACTCTTCATCTAGAAAGCAGCTTTCTGGAATTAATAAAACATATGCTGACACTGACAGGACTCCAAGCAACACAGTTCTAATGATAGAACTTTGCTCCATCTATTATTAAAAACAGTGATGACTATTTGCTCACAGAAAATTAATTCATCCAGTTTACAGTAGGAAAAAAATCAACCTATAAATAAAGCCTTGGTATCTTTAAGTAAGGTAATACCAAACTATTTAAAATTGGAAAATTTCTGTAAAAATTAATACAAATAAATTATGAGCCACTTTCTCTTATATTGTTTTTCATATGTTATATTTTTTATCATAATTCTCACACCAATGCCACTTTAAATGTCTTTTATTAAGTAATTTCACAGGACTTTCATATAAAAAAATATTCTCTACCATGACAGAAATACTAATTACTATTTTTTGCAAGGATTCCTTGAAAGAATGTGTTTGCTCTTAAATTGGATTGAAGATTTTTGTCACCACTCCAGATTGTGAAATAAGTTATGTTATTAAGGTTTCTCCACCAAATGTGTACATTTAGTGTGTCAACTTGTAAGCCTCTTAGAGATAACCTGTAATACGGATATGTGTAGGAGACAGGAGATCTGTTTTTAATTATGGTAATAGCTGAATACATAAAGAAAATTTATTACATTTTTCCTGAAGCCCTTGCCATTGTATTTTTGCCTCACTGGGCTATGCTACACTGGATAATGAGTTCACCTTGGAGTGCTATATACTGTATATAACACAGATCATAGAAAAGCATAGTGGGTAGATAAAATCCTAAAAAACTACAGACAATCTACAGTGCAAAAACAATAGAAGTGTGATGAAACTATGATAAACTTTCATTGAGGTAGAGAGCTACAGTATAATACTGCTGAACGAATTATCATAGAAGATTCTAAGTTATACTTAAGTGACCTTTCCATGACTATGATTTAAGTTCCTATTTACATCTTACAGAGCTGCTGTTGTCATCCTTATAAGCAGTAACTACCAGTTCCAGGTCTGAAGATTAGATTAGTGGGCTTCATTTGGCTAACTCCCTTGAAACAGTGCATAAAAAATCAAGACTTTCATCTGTGATTGTTTTCTTCTTTATTCAGTAGTTAAATTATGCCTCAGTCAATAGAAAGGAAGGTTGATAATGTACCAGTCTCCTGGCTTTACAAAGGTCTTCCGGCAGTCACCTCTGTAGTAAGGCACAAATTGAAATGTGTAGATGATGAAAAGAGTTATTTCATGATATCAAATGTTTCCAAAGCATTCTAAAAAGGATGTTCATTGTAATCCATTGTCAGAAGATGTATGTTTTAAACATACAGTACTTTAATATGCAACCTTGGAAATTCACATTTGTATCTGTCTTCTAGACCTTCTAGTTATTATATATTTAAGGAAAGAAAGCTGTTTTAGTTTATTTTGCCAACATCTCAATTATTTGACCACTCTTGTTTCAGATTACTATGATATATTGCCTACCCGGCAAGCAACGAGTGCAAGACAGGGTACACCCTGGACGGTGCGCCAGTCCATCGCAGGGCAAAATATTGCAAATTTAAACTTTTCAGTTCTTAGTATATCAGATACTGTATAACAGAATATCAGATCAGTAAATTCCAGACAGTTTTTAAACCAATTTAATTCACTCTTTATTAGTAAATTGTGTTTCACCATTTTTTATCAACAACTGAATTGTTTCTGAATCATTTGGCCACCAGCTGATATTTTGGCTGCCAAGTTACTGCAGTTAAAGGCAGAAATGAAACATGCACAATGTGATAATCTGAGCCTACATCTACAATCCTACTATAATTATTAACAGGGGTTACGAAAAAGTGAATATCAGGAATAGTCTGCGTGGATTGATCAAAAAGTAAATTAAATAATCATAATCCCCAAATTGTAAAGACTTTACAGAGAATATACTTGAGTGGTTGGAATACTTAGAGGCACCTGAGTTTTTTGTTTCTCTGACACAGCTTTGATGAAAAGAGTTTTAAATCAGGCACACTGGATTTACCAAAAATGGGTTTTCCACCACAGGGGGCAGTGCTTTGGCTCTGTGGCTAAGGACCTGTGCCTGTGGCTGGAAGGTTGCCGGTTTGTATCTTGCGGCTGGCAGAGAAATCCTACTCTGTTGGGCCCCCAAGCAAGGCCCTCAACCCCAACTGCTCCAGAGGTGCTGTATAAATGGCTGACCCTGCGCTCTGACCCCAAGCTTCTCTCCCTGTCTGTGTGTCTCATCGAGAGCAAGTTGGGGTATGTGAAAAGAAAAACAATTCTAATTAAAGAAATTGTATATGGCCAATAAAAGTGATCTTAAATGTATTGATAATGACATACACTAAACAACACAATTCAACATAACATACAACATACCAGTTACTCCATAAACAAGGGCCATAAGCCTACATCCTGACCAAACAAAAAATACCCATAATGCTACCAAGTATTCAAATTACAGTATACAGTATACAGTATAACATCTACACAAGCCTTCTAAACTAAACACAATATGACATACTGTACACTAACGAAGTGAGGCTGTTTTTAACCTATGTTGGAAATCCAAGTTTCCTAAAAGCAAGCTCTCTTAACAAGGTTCAAATACTTAACTAGATTCCAGTCTTTATAGATAATCAGGACAAGAATCTCTCATCTGGTACACACTTTCTTCTCTCTCATTGTGCCTTTCTGTCTCTTCCCTTCCTCTCTGTTCCTTCTTTCACTCTGTGTACTCTCTCAGTATATGTCCTATATGTCCTGTTTTTTATCCTCTTTTCCTCAACTGTTGATCACCCTTAATCATTTACACAGAACTCAATTAGATAAAGTAAACAATATGATTCCTTTGATTAATGTGGCTCACTACCAGTACAACTACAGTAAATAAACACCTTAGTTCCTTTCTTGCTTTGAATCTCCCAAGACCTTTAAATGTTGACACTGGGCCAGGTGTTAACCATTGTATCTAAGGTGTACTGTATCTGTATCTAATTTTGAGGTGTTAAGACACCTTAAAAACTGTAATGGAGGCCAGTTCTACAAAAAAGTAACATTATTACAGTATTTAAGCATACTGTATCTAAGTACAGTTTCTTATGGTTTTATGTAACATTAACAGATGCAATGCATGAAAAAATAAATGTTTTTAACAGGAGAAGCAAGGATAAATGAAATATGTGGTTTTGTTTTTTAAATGTATTATGGAAATGATCTGTAAATGTATTATGGAGTGAATAATTAATATTTCATACTTAATATGATATTTGATACCCATTTATTTCAGAACAGAAGTCTAAAAGGATGCATTTTAGGCCGTGAAACAGTATCACGTGCTTCTGGTGCTAATGATGGTTATTGAAGCAGCAGTGCTAATTTTTGTGCAGAGCACAAAATATTTAATTTGATTTGGCAATGCAGTGCATGTCAATTGAATTTTTTTTTCATACAGCTGAGTGCAATCTGGCCCACCACAGACTATTTAAAAAGCAGTAATTAATGCTATTTACCTGAATATGACACTCTGCTGGAATGTTTGCCAAAAGCAACACAGTAGGCAAGGCACATATACAGTAAAAAGACAAATGGTAAAACATGTTGTAGCCAGGCTAAATATAATTGAGCTTTCTATTGAATACCATATGAAAACAGCTTCTACAGCCACAAGACTTTAGACAAGATATAAAAAATGTAGGACTTTCAATAGTTTATAAATAAAATTTAGTTTATTTTTAAAAGAATGCATCATAACAACTATTCTGTATTTTTGCAGTTAGAGGTTTGTTGTGTGTGTAATGAACAGTGCCCTATATGTTACCATGATCTACAGTACATCTACATAGCAGGCATTATGTTCTCCAGGAAATTAATCACAATGACTGACAGAATGCAGGTATTTACCTTATTTCTCTCCAAAAGCAGAAATACATGCACAGATACAGTACAGTATGTGTTGGACATCATTTAAGTAGTGCTACAGTATGTACAGTATATCAGGAAGAGTATAGAGAACAACCCAATATTTGGTAAACATGAAACACGAACAAGTAAATGAAACATTTTACTTTACAGTTTCTGATAGCACATTCTGGTTTTGAAACTTTTATGCGCACTGAATTACTAGGGAAAGATTTCAATTTCCAGCTATAGTGTTGTGTGATATTGCCACACCTGAAGCATCCTGAAGATGCTGATGTGACAGGACATGCAGACTGCTTCATTCTTGTCATTGGAGATGAAACTACACAGAAGACTTTTTTTTTCTTCTTGTCACCTGTCAAAAGTGTTATTTTTCACTCTGTCAGACGTGAGAAGCGGTTCATCAGAGACTGAGTGGTTCTTTTATCTCCTGACAGAACAAGACATTTATGAGATGGCAAAGGATTGATACAAACTAAATTAAGGAAATGAAGAAACTCAAACATTGCTGGAATGCATTGCTGTGCAATGTATTAGATCTCTTTATACTGTACAGCACATATTCATGAAATTCAGGGACAACACTCCACAGTCTGCTTCAATATCTGTGTTCACCCACTATTACATGTTGTCCAGAATTCATGCATTGGAAACTGCTGGGTCTGTTTCATAACATTCTGTCTCCAGAACAAAATTGTATTTCCATTTTTATGAAAGCACAATAATTGTAAAAGCTCAAGGCTCAGCTTTGATGAAAGGAGCATTAAAAGGGAAAATAGTTTCATCTTATTTCCATTTATAGTTTTTGAAATTATTAGTTTATGTGGAGATAAAGAGGGGAAGTGGTATACTGGAACTAAAAGCTTAGATAGCCAGCTTATTAATGCTATTCAGGGAATACAGTTTATATGGTTAATTCAAGCCAGGTTCAGTATTTATAACATTATTAAGAAACTGCAAGGATAGAACACACTATTCTCAGCTTGGAGCTTTGTTCTCTGTTCCTGAACTTATATGGTTTGTTTATAGTTATGAAATGAGATATGGTTTTATTACGGTGTACTAAGAAGTGGTGTGATAACACTCATTGTTAACATGAATTAGAATTATCTAAAATTCTATTTTTGCTATTTTTTTTTATAAAAGCCAATACTTTACTCACTAAGAATGTACTGTACATGATAACTGAGAGAAACAGAACTGACATCCGCTGTACAGTATGTAGCTTTATGTGCAACATACAGTAGCTGTTTAGCTCTTAAGTACTGTATAACTTCAAGTGATATGTTGAAGAGCACAAGTTTACCAAGTCCATGCCACTTTGAATTTTTCATACAAGGAAGTAGTAAAAAAAAGCTTTTTGAGCCCGCTTAAAAATCATAATGAAACATGACAACAGAAATACTGACATTGTGGTTATTCTTCATTTATTCAGAATCATGACCTTATAGCTTCATACCTCAGTTCCAGTAAGTCATTAAACCATAAATAGTTCTATATCTTCGACAAATAATCCATAAAATATTTTAATCTGGATAACTATTGACATCTGTTTGGTGTAAGAATTAATAAATATAAATTTAGACAGACTGAAAAGGTGTTGGTTATGTAGTTCAATTACTTTATTAACAAATGTAGACAGGGTAATAGGTCATTTCAGCTTTTTTTAATATTCAAACATTAAGAGAAATGGTCTTCAGCTTAGACAAAAAAATCAGTGCTATTTATAATCGGTTGTAATAACAATAATCAAAGTGGATTTCCATCTCTTTTTGCTACAGAATTTTTTTGTAAACTATAGTTGTTGATTTATTATCCAATTAATCTTACAGGAATCTCCAAACTTGGTCATAGAGGGCAATGAGCCATATACTGTAGGTCACTCTAAATCATTTGCATTTTTAAAGATCATGAGTATATGTAATTTTGGATCAATTAAACAAAGCAATTAGTTCAGTTAAGGGAAGTCTGGCTTTTTCAGGGCTAAAGAGTATTCTTGTTTTTGTTTCAAATATCCAAATGATCAATTGAGCAGTTTTCTTTTTCATTCACAACTGAATTGTTCCCAGTCTTTAGAAATTAGTATTTTAGTAGTCACCTAAAAAACTTCCAGAACCAGAGTTGGAAACTCCTGTTCTCAAAGGTGTACTTGGGTACCTAAATATACATGTGCTGTAAATCAAATCACATATACTGCGTACAGCAAGGGGATGGTTACTGATTATATTTATTTTTATGTAACCTGACTTGTGGAATTGACAGTCCGTGACAACATTTACTGCAGCTTCTCAACAATACATGATATCACTTACTTAGAGCACTTTGTATTATTTTGAATTCTCTACTTTCCAGTCTGCCCCTGTATAATGCTTGCACAAATGTAAGAAGAAGCTCATCTCATGTTGTCAATGCTGATGCTTCTCCTCCGGACCTTTGCTGACCCAACCAATCCAGAGAAGGTAAAAACTCAATGATAATGATAAAAATCATTACTATTGTTAAGAATAATGTATAATTCTATCTCAATGTTCAAAATGTTAAAATTGGTGCCATTTTTGTCTGGTGATTTACTTTTTCATATAGCCTTCATTTGTTAATATTTTTGATAAATCTCATCTTTGTAAATCATACATGCAGTAGCATGATTCGTGGCAAGAATCTTTTGATGTGTTTTATTATATTTCTCTAAACTATCTAAATATTAAATACAAGTTGCATGGAAATGTGAATTGAAAAATGCATATTCTATACACATCCAAAAGAAAACAGATTTTGTGCTACCTAAATATCCAAACTCTGATGTGCAAATTGGTCATTTATTCACAACAATTACGTACTCCATAGTAAACTATAGGGAGCTACTAGATCACTGATCGCTGGAGCTGTGGTGACTGAAGGACAGAAAGTAAATATAAAGACACATCCTACAAGAGCTATTGATGACCAAGTATTGACAGCAGCTGTAAATCCAACTGAAAAATCTGACATTGCAAGGTACAGTATGTATACAGTATGTCTATTCTTTTGTTATTTACACATTTAACAGTAATTTATGGATTTGTAATGAAAAAATATGAATTTGCTTTTAGGGGTCTTGCATACCACAACTAATCTTTCCTATAGAATTAAATAGTTACCTTTTTACAAGATTGGCATTTTCTGTAATAGATAAAAATCGGTCAGACTCTACTGTTGTGCATATACTAAGACCACATGTTCTTGCTTTTTTAACCAGAGAAACTCTAAACAATGGTGAAGACACACAATACGTTTATCAACAAGCAACAAAGGATTACCAGGTAAACTTGGATACACTACAAGTTTTAAACAATCTCACACAAACTTGGCATGCATTCACAAAGAACACGATGTATTTTTTGTTTTTGACTAAGAATGTTTAATTGAATTAATTTACATTTAGAACCCAGGTCTAACTAATTGAAGGAATTCAAATTAGAACTTTGCAATATTGGTGTAAGACTTTTGAAAAAAAAAACTATTCTACACTGAAAAAACTTATCTATTATTTTGGACACTGTTGAACATGACATCTTACTTTCTCTTACTTTCTCGTCTTGAGACTGTGTTTGGAGTTTCTGACACTGCTCTCAAATGGTTCAAGTCTTACCTCACTGATCGCTGTCACTTTGTCTCTCTTAATGGGTCTAGGTATGAAATTGGTCTTGTTCAGTCTGGTGTTCCTCAGGGCTCAATACTGGGCCCCTTACTCTTCAGCATTTACATGTTTCCACTTGGTCAGCTTTTAAGAGCACATGGCCTCAGCTATCATTTCTGCGCTGATAATACTCAAATATACAGTGTACTGTACATCCATATCAAACCTGACACTGATGTGGCTGTCTCTAGTCTATCTAATTGCATCTCTGACATAAAAACTTGGATAACTCAAAATTTCCTTCATCTTAACTGTGACAAGACTGAAGTCATGCTTATTGGCACCCCCCATCAACTTCGTAAAGCCAATCCTGTAACCCTATCTGTAGATGGTTCTGTACTTGAGCTTCAGTCTAAATGTAAAAACCTTGGGGTGACATTCGATTCTGGCTTAACATTCGACCCACATGTGCAACATATTGTCAAAACATCTTTTTTTCACCTCAGAAATATCGCTAGACTATGCCCTATGCTATCACTAACTGTGGCTGAAAAGCTGATCAACACATTTGTGTTCTCTCGAATTGACTACTGTAATGATCTACTCGCTGGGGTATCTAAATCTACTTTGAAAAAACTGCAGTATGTCCAAAATGCAGCTGCCAGAATCCTGACCAGGTCTAGTGCAAGTGATCACATTACTGCTATCCTGGAGTCCTTGCACTGGCTTCCTGTCAAATTCAGTATGGACTTTAAAATCCTCATGCTCACCTATAGGGCTCTGCATGGCTTGGCACCTCAGTACCTGTCTGAACTATTATCACCATACTCCCCACCTTGCAACCTTCGCTCTTCTAATTCTGGTCTCCTAACTGTCCTCCAAGCCTGTCTACATTCTATTGGTGACAGGGCCTTCTCCTGTTATGCCCCCAAGCTCTGGAACTCTCTGCTCAAGGTTATCAGAGAGTCACCTTCTCTAAACTCCTTCAAATCCAGACTCAAAACCTTCTTCTTTAAAAGAGCCTTTACTTAACTGGTTCCATTCTTCACCCCTCTGCTTTTCTTAGTACCACCATCCAAGGTCTCCTCTGTATATTGTAATTGTGTTTTATCTTATGTATTCATTTTATTTATTGTTATTGTCATTCTGTAAAGCGCTTTGAGAAGCTACCTTTAAAGGCACTACATAAAATAAAGTTTATTATTATTATTATACTGTTGTAATTTAACAGAAGGATTAATTTGAAACAGCACAGTTTTAAGAATACAATATAGTTGTGAAAACACTAAGATTAATCAATCCTAAAATGTATGATTTGCTGTATGTATGTTAGGGTAATAATAGTATCTTTTGTTTGTTTCTGGTTTTGCAGACCAAGGATGAACAAATAAATGCAAAGAGCAGGAATGTAAGGTCACAGATCCAGAGGTTTTCCAAGTCTACAGGCGGTGAGAGTCAGGGAGAGAAGCAGCTCCCCAAAGATGGAGAATCCTAGCTGCAAAGGTTCCAACGAATGGAAAAAGCCTTGCTACAAAAACACAGGTACTAAAAGACCAGAGTTCTAAACTAAGGTTTTTACACTACAACAGATTTTCAGGTGCAATATTGTATCATGCTCACCACTGCTATAAAGCATTTCTGAAAAAGAAAACAGAAACTTTTCTTTTCAACAAAAACCCTTAAAATATCTACCTTTATATATATTATTTATGTCCTACCTACTATACTGTACTAAAACATCTAGACAGAGATAGTCAGTCTTGAAATAAAGTATGATGGTGTCTTGGAGCATCCTGGTACGCTTACAAACGCAGAGCCTGGAATTCAATATACTGTACTGTACAGTATATTATACTTATATATATATTTCATAATATATTGCTTCAGTATCTTGCATCTGTTGTTTGCTTTAGTTTAGGTAGTAATAGTACTACCAGAGAAAACCCTACATTTGTTCCAGTCTTGCTGTTTAGTTTAGTAATTTTTAGACCCTTATAAGGTTTTGTCCTATAATGTTAACACCATTTTCTTATGTGGTCATTTTCTCAAGTATACTCATGAAAACTATAAAAACAGCTTACTCGCCAGTAGTGAAGGGTAGGAAACTATGCTCTTTATTATAAATTTTGTAATGTTAGGAATATGTTACAAACCACCAAACTCAGGTGTACTGTAGGTTATAATGCAGTTTTGTGTAAGAAATCATGAATGTGAGCGTAAATGAAGAAGTAGTTATTGTGGGAGAGTTTAATTTTCCTCATGTAGATTGTGAAAAATCACTAAGAACATCTTGAAATTAAAACTGAAATGGTAGACTACTACTTTCATTCTCATACTTTTGTTTGTCAGCGCAACATTGCAATGGGAGTTAAAGGAAATAAAGTTGTTTTTCAGTAGTACAACAGCAAACGGAGAGTAACTAAATTGCCCCAGAGATAATAATGAGACGATGCAAGGTAAATGGCTGATAAATTAAATCTGAAGGGCCTCATGGTATTCTATGAATTGTACTTAAGAAAACAAATGATATTATTTATGATTAATCCTCTTCCAACAGTCAGTCAAGACCTAGGACCCATTTACTGGAAATTGCTAATGTACAAATCACACATAAAAAAGTGGAAAAAAAATGTTACTGTTAACTATTACAGAATTGTGTTACATGTAAGGCTATGGAAACGGTCATTACAGCTAAACTTGAATGATTATATGTTTGATATATGATTCTAGGGATTCAATGTAGATTTTGAAAAGAGGTGGCTTGCTTAACTAATGTATTAGAGATGTTTGGACAGCAGTAATGGATATAGTTAGACATGGTCTTCATATCACAGAGGAAGGCTAATATTTTTCCTCTTTTTTTTCCAAGATTAACTACAGTATGTTTTCTGACCAAATGAAACTGCTAGGACAGAAACAGAGGCAAAGCAAAGGACGTCTTAGTGGGTGGGCCTCCGTTATTGAAAACAAGGCCCAACTCCGAGAAGGCTAAAACAGCAAGAGCATTCTGATAGTATGCCAAATTTTGGAGGTACACACTGTGTAGTCTTCTCATGCAGTGTAATTTATGTACAGACTTTATTTTGAAGTATAAAGAAAAGTAATTAAAAATAAACATATTTGCTACAGTATATTCTGTATCTAAGATTCATCTCACTTCTCAATCTAATTTTGTCCCTACAGAAGGGTCATACAGTGTTACAATTGCCTAAGAGAAGAATATCTTTGTAATTCTTCACCCAGTTTATTTGACAGTCACAGGGTACTGTGGACTCATGGGAACATCAGAAAAGCTAAAACTAGAGGAAGCCAGTTCATCTGCCTTGTACTGTAAGTTTTGTTGCTAGTGGCTTATTGATCCAAGGATTTCTTCCAGCCTTTTCTTAAAGAAAAGGGAATCTTTTTCAGCAAGACGGCTGATTAGCTCATTCAAATCTTTTTTATATTTGAGAACATTTGAAACCTTGGTGTAGAGCCATTAACCAGAAGGCATCTAAATCTCAGAATGTCTGTGGCTTTCAGTGAGCTGCTCTCACGTTTGTCAAAACTGTTTTGGTTGGGCACTGCAATCTCACATTCCACTCTTATTATATAAATAGGAGAACTGCCAGCCAAATACTGCCGTGAAGTAGAGTGAGTAGAGTTTGCATTTTGGAGAAGTAGTAAAGGCTTTTGTATTAGCAGGCTCTTTTAATTGCATCCATGGTTTACAGATGTCAGCATAGACTATGCAGGCTAATCTGGGTGTCTTCAGTTCCTTTATATAAATAAACAAACCAAATCAGGTAAAATTGGCTGATAAAATAACTTTAATAAGAAACAAAATTCAGTGAGTATACATATCTACTGTATATATAGTACTAATATAGATCCATTACAAGCCAAAAGAGTGTGATTTCAATTTTGTTTCAAAATATGGGGAAAATTTTGCTGCTCATTTCTTCTTTTTTCTTAGTACTTGTGCAAAATACTTTCAAAAATAATCTAAACCTCCATTAGAATCTTATGCAAATAAATTGGAGCAATCTTTAATGTAGTCTTTAATGTAGTTTAACTTCTCGTCAGCAGCCATATCACCCTGCAACTCACAACTGGCAACCCACTGAAGCTAAGCAGGTGTGAGCCTGGTCAGTACCTGGATGGGAGAACTCCTGGGAAAAACTAAGGTTGCTGCTGGAAGAGATGTTAGTGGGTCCAGCAGGGGGCGCTCACCCTGCGCTCCATGTGGGTCCTAATGCCCCAGTATAGTGACGGGGACACTATACTGTAAATAGGCGCCGTCCTTTGGATGAGACGTAAAACCGAGGTCCTGACTCTCTGTGGTCATTAAAAATCCCAGGGCGTTTCTCGAAAAGAGTAGGGGTGTAACCCTGGCGTCCTGGCCAGATTTCCCATTTGGCCCTTACCAATCATGGCCTCCTAATAATCCCCCTCTATGAATTGACTACATTACTCTGCTTTCCTCCCCACTGATAGCTGATGTGTGGTGAGCGTTCGGGCGCACTATGGCTGCCGTCGCATCATCCAGGTGGATGCTGCACATTGGTGGTGGTGGAGGGGAGTCCCTATTACCTGTAAAGCGCTTTGAGTGGAGTGTTCAGAAAAGTGCTATATAAGTGTAAGCAATTATTATTATTATTAGTCCATTGAAGTTTTGCTCTTCAATCTGTGCGATGAAAAAAAATGCTTTTTTATTGGGAAAAGATTAATCTGTTCCCCTTCTACTTCCACATTGACCATACTTCCTTTGAGGAAGAGCAATTTCCATCTACTATAATACACAATCAAACAGGGGTCAAGTGGCTCTTTAGTCAGACAGAGACAGTGACTACAATGGGAAAAGCTTATTTGTGGGAAATGGGAAAGGCTCTAACATTGTGTTCTGAATCAAATATGGGAAAACTTTGCTTTCCAGCTTTAGAAAGGCAGTCTCTAATGTAGTACATTTGGGGAGACCTGTTGCTTTCTAAAATGTTTTTCCCATCACCCTTGCAAGATCTGCTTCCTGTGGTTTATGCTTCCTGCTTGTGACTCCCATTTATTAAGTGGAATATCAAAGGCCTACATACTGTATCATTCCCACAGTCCTTAAAAGGTAATCTGGGTCGACCCAATGGGATCTGTCATCGGCACTTCCCCACAAAGGACATTCTTTGGGATGTGGCCATTTCTCATTCTACGGACATGGTCAAACTATCAATGCTGTCCCTATTTTAGAATGGCAAAGATATGATAATCCTTTTATGCATTTGAGAATAGATTACTCAGTTTCACCAAGTAATGCCTAAAAGGCAGAAGAGGTAGTTGAAAGTAGGCTCTTCTATGTTGCCTATCCTTCATTCCCACATAACAGGGTGCTAAGGACACAGGCCAGGTAAATGAAAGGCTTTATACTGTCAGCTTGTGACTGTTCCAATGCCTTCTTTTTCGTTCTCCGTAGGTTAACACCATTATGGATGTTAAATGTTTCATGAAATGACAGTGTCGCAAACACTAAATCCAGCAGAATGTGTGGTCCAAATCCAGAGGACAGTCCCTGACCCTGGTCTTTGACTGCCCTCAAGCACCTATCCATTCTGAGGAAAATAACATGTTGGAAGCCAAGCTGTAGCAATCTCTGCCAGTTTTCTGTGATCTTATCCACTCTATGAGGTCCTTGAAAGCATTTGAGTGCTCCCAATCAGTGCATCTTAGAAATTGTTTGTTTCTCTGCATTACACATACCTGTATGGAATTGACCACAAGTATTACATTATTCTTCAAGTGAAGACTGCTTGATCAGACATGGTAATGTCTTACTTAGAACTCTACTTTCCCTATAACTTTTGGAAGTATGAATTGCATGTTCTTTTAATAACTGGTAGGGGTATATGTGAGTATATTATTTTGGAATTAAAGGACCAGTACTTTAAGAGTGTGTGGGAATAAGGAATTGTTTGCCATCCACACTTATTTTTATTTTTAAACTATTCCTAGTTTTCTTCCCAGGCTTTGGCAGTATTATCTCACTAGGACATAAAGCATTGTGTAAACAATTTTTCCCATTTACCCACTGCTGTCTAACATTCAGATGTCTTTGATGGGTTTCCTTAGTGTTACAAGTGTAATTCCATGACAGTGCCACATAAAGTACAGTACATGCTCAAACATGCAAAATAGTAAAGAAATGTTCATTAAAAGAGGGGTGTACTGTAATTAATGTAAAAGCTAATCACATAATTCAATTCAATTCAATTTATTTTTATATAGCACCTTTCACAACAAGGAACTATAAAACATATTAACTCTCTCTATCAATGCCCAGAATACAGTCATTCCAGCTGTTTGTCAGTGCTCAGGTTCAGTCATAATACCTATCAGTGCTCAAACTGCAATCGTCAGTAATACCATCTGTCTATCAGTGTTCAGACTATAGGCATAACAGCTGTCTATCTGTGCTCAAATTCAGTAAGAACAGCAGTATCAGTGCTCAAATTGGAGTATTAAAAGCTATCTATCAATGCCAGGCTATAGTCATAACAACTGTCTATAAGCGCTCAGACTGCAGTAATAACAGTTGTCTATTAGTGTTCAGACTGCAGTAATTAACAGCTGTCTATACATACTCAGACTAGTATAATAGCAGCTATCCATCAGTGCCCAGACCGATAATAACAGTAACAATTACAGCCGCTTATCCGCACTCTGATAGCATTTTCAAGATTCAGTGAAATGGCTGTGTTCATAAATCCAGATCACCTGTATGTTGACAGTATATGTTTTGTATACAGTAAGAGTTCTGCTATGTTCTGCTAAGAGATGGCGCTGTCTTAAAAGAGTTATGCAGGAGAATATATTTATGTATCTTGACAGCCACTGTAAGAGAAAGAAATAGTTCAGGTGTTTGAATAGTGTTTTTCCTGCTGTGCACAGCTTGCATCTTATTTCAAGAATCTTTCTTTATTATGGATAGGTTATGGATAGGATAGGTTAGAGCAGAGCAGAAAGAATGTTGGATGCGTTCCCAGGGTCAGAGAATACAAAAAAATTAAGAAATTCCCTGTAGAAATGGTGAAAATCTGAATCCATTCTGATTAAGTTTAAAGCTTTCATATGACCTGTTTTTTTAATTTTTAAAATATACAGAGCAATTTTAAAGTTTAGTTTAATATGTGGTTTAAGTTAGTGCAGCAAATTATAAATGGTGATTGCTTTTACTTAGGTTTTCAACTTTCAGCACTTTAATGACTTATAATGATATCCTTGGCTGGAAAGAAACATAAAACCAGTGCTTGAAAAGATGTATAACCGCAATCCAGTTGTCATTGTAACCCTAACTGTGTGTTTATTGTGCTGAATAAATCTCAATTCATGTATTTTTTCTTAACAATCATTTATAATTACAATTACTTATTTTGGTTTATTTGAAATGTAATATTTTTCTTGTCTTGTGTTCTAAAGAAACAAAAATGACTATTAATTATTAACGATGACAGAGTGCGTATTTAGTTACAAAATACTTCTACTCTGGTAGCTTGAGCTGAAAAACAAATTACAGTATATCTCCCCACAATACACAAACAACAGTATATCAGAATAGAGCTCCATGAAAATAAATATAAAACACATCACAATGTAGCCACACTGTTACTCTGATGCTCTTTATATTCTGGGAAACTCACTGCAATTCCAGTCTTGTCAAAATGTTCATTTGCATTTCTACCTGCTAATTTGGATCAAAGAATCTAAAACTGACCACTTGAAAGAGAGGATAAAATTTCGTGCTGTTCTGTTCTCAGCAAAAATAGGCTTCTCTGGCATCTAACATGCATAAGCTTTCTCCTATTAATCCTCAATTAAAAAGAGTTCTTATCAACAGCACCCAGCCTCAGCCAGAACTAAAACTCACCATTTTAATCACATCTCAGAATTCAGCTGCTTTTTCACTCGTATTGTAGCAGTTCATTTTCATCACATTCCCATTGACATGAAGTACTGGTACTGTATTCCAATACTAGAAATGAGGGTTCCATTTCCAGCTCTGATAAAACATCATTCCGTCTTCTTTCATTTTTTGTTACAAATGTTATACGGTTTTCAAACATAAAGGCAACATATACTGTATACAGTTGAACTGTATATATATATAGTTTAACTGTATATATATATGACACCTGAAGAAGGCTCCACGGCCGAAACGTTGTGTTCTCTTTCTTCTTTTTTTCAGCATGGAATAAACCTATTACTTGTATATATATATATCCTATATATTTAGAAAGAGAGCGATTTTATGGTTTACGGATAATGAAAGAAAAGTGTTTAATATTATAAAATACTTACTGTGTCCTAGCATAAAAAAGATCATTCAAACATAATTTTCATTTACATGTCAGCTGAAACTCTTGGATTTGGTATTTTAATTGAAGCTTATAGTTTCCTTCTTTTTATTCAAATTTGCTTTACTTTTATAAATTCAAATTTGCTTTACTCCGCACATGAAAAATTGTCTGTATTTCTGAAGTATAAAAATAATAATAATGGCACAAGAGAAGATTCTGAGTTATCTGTATCAATAATATTAGATGTCATGATTTATGGAGTTTATATAACAAAAGTTCAGGATGGATGACAACAACCACGCTCAATCATTTCCAGCCGTCGGTAATCTGCAATCAATCCTTTCATCCTTCCTCCAACAAACGCTTTAAATAACAACGCGATATCCCTCTCCCTCGCGTGCGACTTTTGCATCCCACTTCCACCCCAACTCCACCTCTGCAGTGACCCCTTGGTTACCCAGAATGGGGGTTCTGGCCTCCTCGTCCTATGACCAGGAGGCCGGCCCTCAGCCAAGCGGGTTAAGCCAAATATCACCTCCATAATAATTCATTACACTTCGATCTTGGGCGTTGTCATTCCTAGTGAACCTTTAACATTGATGGGTAATGTTGACTAAGGTGAGTTGCTGTAAAAAGCACAAAGGCTATATTCAATTGGAATGCAACCTAATTTATATTTCATTTTTACATTACCCTGCTTTAACTTAGTTAATAACTCACATTTGTAGCAGACACTAATTTAAGAATTTATAGAAATGCTTTGTCTTCTTCCTGACACTGCACTGTCAGTGATCATCAGTACTGTATTTTCTAATTACAGTATGTATCCATGTCTGCAGACTGATAGCATCTCAAGAGAAGCTCAGATCCGTGGCTTCACAAACTGTAGTGAAGATCATGAGGACTTTAGGCACCTTTACATTTTACACACTACAGGATAAAGCACTTTAAATACCTAATTGACATTCCCCACTCAGCCATAGTCTCTCCCCTTAAAAAGGAAAGTTTGTGAGTGTGTAGGCTATAAGCTGATTTGAAAGCCATATACTTTATGAAAGTAGCAGTTGCCATTTTTCAGGCACTTGAAAGAAGCCATCAGGATTCTGACCTGATAGTTTATACTCCTATAGCAAGAATGAAACTGGATGGAGAATCCCCAGACTTGTACTGAATGACACTGAAGGTGGCCAGACAAATTTGAATTACCAGAATCTTCACTTGAGGTACCTGCCACTCAGAGCAGGCATAGCCATTAAAGCAATAATGTCTGCAAGCCCCGTGATGAGGAAAACAAGATGAATTCCAACAGTAGAAATATGTCTGTATATAGTGCAGAATAAATCACGCACGGAACAGATGTCTCCCCAAGGATACAAGGAATTCCTCCATTACAAATTGAGTTTTTTTTTCCTTTAAAATAAAAAATGGCACATCAAACAGACACACTACACACTTCTAGTTTCTTCATGTCATTTTGAAAGTGAAAAACTGCTAACTTCTCGGATGAGCTAAATATTCTTATGTTCTAACTGATGTGGTGATAGTATATCCTGCTTCCGCATTGTAGTAAAGAACTATTCATTCTTTCCTGAAGATAGTCAGATAGTCCATTAAGTCTTAAGTTCTTTCCATTTAATTTAAGCCATGCACAAACTATTTCTGAAAGATTTTTCTTAAATTTATGTAAGAAAGCATGCTATTTGCCAAAAACATATATCCTAGTGATTAAAGCAGCAAATGCAGTACCTTCATCTTCTTATGAAATTGAATTTTAATGTAATTGATTTTGTCACTGAAAAGTTAGTTATCTCACAAGGATTAGTGTATGCCATTGGAAAGTAATTGTGCATAGATCATGATCAGGTTTCTTCAGTCTTAACATCAAGAAAATATATGCAGAGTTCTTGGTGACAGTTTCTAATTAACACACATGGGAACAGAATATAAAATATTTAAGAAAACTTAACTTTTGTTTCCAGCAAGTATCAAGACAGTTATCTCAAAGCTTCACAAGCTCTTTTTCCTTAAGGACATTGGTTATTTAAGTTTTCCTCAACAAACTGATAACATTTCTCTTGCATGTTTTACTCTCTTGCAAAAACAAATTCCTCTGAAACATTGTTGTATTATTAATGGCATGATTCCAGGGTCACATTAGAAACTAAAATACATCAACTGCATCAGAACTGTTTTCATACCAAAATAGTTTTCATTTTCTTCTTATTTACAGATAGTTAATATTTAGACAAAAACAGGAATGTTGATTGTCAGGAAGAGGGAAGGAGAGAAAATTGATTACACTGCTCACATTAATCTCTGTTCTTTTCCGATCTACATTTTTAATAACATACAAGCACCTGTTTCTCTGTTGGCTTGGCAAATACACCCACTCTTGTCTCCATCTGTTTTTAAGTAACTGTTGATGGCCTGGGGTTTATGATGGTAATTCTTTAAAAATGACGTGGGCGTTCACTCCACTAGATTCATTATCACTGCATGCCAAAGGGATCATTGCACCTCAATGTTTTGCAGAGTTCCACTTTCAGCAGTGCAAAATAAAAGCATTTATTTTCCTTTTCTTTTAGCAGGCCTTCTGAGTGCTGGAAGATACAGATAATGGATAATGGATATGTGATTTCTTGAGCAGGTTGTTAATTAACTCTATATATGAAGTGTCAGGTACTGTACATAATTAGGAAAGCTGGACATCTTTGCAGTCTAATCTGGCTTGCTGGTTTATTTTGTCTAAGATATGAAACCTACTTGGATTTCAACAGACTGATGTTTTCTTCAGTGCTTTTCTGAGTGCTTTGTTTAAAGCTATATTGGTTTCTAATAAAATATATTCATTCTTTGGTGAATGCAGAATTGAGTCACTTATGACAGGACCGCCTGTTTTGGGTGACCTAAAGAAGGCTCCATAGCCGAAACGTTGTGTTTCTTTTTAGCACGATAATATTACAACTTACAAATTACATTTTACAACAGAGACATAGAAACATTGATGGAAGCAAAATGTCCTTGTAATCTAAAAATTATTCAAATAAAAATCCTCCAATAAGTGTTTTTGGAAAGTCATGAAAATATCATTGCATAATCCACAGTAGAAAGAAGATGCTTGGTAGAATCCTCTACAAATTCCAGTAGTCTGAGATTCTAAAAAATTGTTTTTTACTATACCTACAACTCTGCAAGAATCTGTAGTGCATTTACAGAACAGCTGTAATAATTCCTGAGTCAAGGTATACAACATTATCAAAACGCTGGAAGAGGATAAGTACAGTATGTCCCTCTCCATCTATTCATGCATTATCCAGGGGACTTTATGTAGACTGAGCTCTGGGAACAGTACGAAAAAGCACGGTACTCTCCAAGCCTCAAGGCACTTACTGAGCCACTTCTCAAGGCCATTCTGCAACACATCAAAGATCTCACTCAGACTATGAAGCAAACACAAAATATATGCCTAATAATCACTTTAACTGAGAGGTATAAGAAGACCATATCAGTATTCTTGTTTTTGTTGGGTGCTAATCACTAGCCCAAGCCAAAATTGTTATTTTAAAAGAAAAAAAAGGGTTTTAAAAGGTTCAGAGCATTTGGGGATTGTGCTGTTAAATTCCTTAAACATGAATCCCTTGTTTTGATTTCAACACAAAAAAAGTGCTGTATCCATGTACTGAATATGAATGAACAGTTTGTTTTAACTGTACCCTAATTTCAGGACATACACACAATTTATGTACAAAAATATGGAGTAAGTCACAGAAGGTAGATAGGAATTTGCACAAGTGATTTTTATTAAAAAACTGTTCCCTTGTGGCATTATAAGAAGTTAATATCTTATATAATAGGGATTTCACTGAGCTTCCTCTGTACTTTGAAGCTACTCATAAATGTAACTGTGGACATGTGAAAAGATCTGGTTCACATTTTTTGAAATGTTGGAAATGTTTTTTTGTTCTGTGTTCAGTAACATGCCAAATAATTTTAATATGTTAAGAGCAAATTCCAGGTGAGTTTATGATTAGTTACTATTTTATGTTCTCCATACTTCTGGGATAAACTCAACATCACGGCCGAAACGTTGTGTTCTCTTTCTTCTTTTTTTCAGCATGGAATAAACCTATGACAACATTTTGCAGCACAGGCGAGCTGAAGGAGTTAGTTGTCTGGGAAAGAAAAGAAACAAGGAAACTAGCATTCTGCTGCCATCTTGTGGTAATTATTATTATACAATCCTGATTTAATTTTAGTTTTGGGCAGTGTGCACATTTTTACATTGTGTACAGAGAACGTCTGGCTAATACAAGAAGGAAGGAAAAGGGACATGCTGGACAAGAAAATAGAAAAGTACAAATTATAACAAGCTAGGCACAACGAGCTATAATATATATAATATATAATATATAATATATAATATATTGCATAACATATAATATATAATATGGCAAAATCAAATTGACCAAAATAATTATACAGAATGGCAATTATTGAAATTAGAAATGATTGAAGTGTTTCATAGCAGGTCAGCCTTCCACAAGCCAATGTTCAGCATTTTAAACACACATTAAATATTAATAGCATGCTTTAAAACAGAAGAGACACTTCTTGTGGAGCTAAGAGTCATGCTCAACAACTTACTTCTAAGGGGCGGATCTGGATGTAACAACAGTCCAGAAGGCACTGCGACTTGTCAGTAAATTGCCTGACATAATGAGAGCAACTTCATGATGGGGATTTGTAGATCTACCAACAAAACCATGCATCTCGCCATAAAGCTGGTAGTGTCACACAATGGTTAATGTGTTTGAAAAAACTGTTGTGAACAATCCTGCTAAGGACCCTGAGGCACACATCTGGAATGTGTTGGAAGTGTGAATTAGGGGAAGTCCACAGAGACCAGCACCTCTTGCTGTTCCAGAAGGAGAAATAACAATAGTTCTACTGCTATTCATTAAATGTTAGTATATAATGTTGTTATAAAACTGTAACAGTAATTAAGGTCTTTGGGACTTGGTACATTGTGAATAGCTTACATTTTTTAGTGTGTGGTTCTGATAGATGTCAATAATATAGTGAAACACTATGGTACCACTGCAATAATAATAAGCTAAAATATGAAACACATTCATTTCTCCCCATCCACATCTGTGATCCTGCAGTTAGTATTCTTAGAACGTTATTCTTCATTGACAGTGGCTGCAAAAATTGGTTGTGGTATATGTTGAAAGACCATTTCAGGACTGCCTAATAACTCATCGGGGAAGAAACATTGATTGCTTCGTTTTTTACATGAAGTAGATGAATCTGTGCTAGGCTTTCATTAATTAAATAGACCCTTTAATTAATTGACTGTATGGTTAATAAATAAGCTTGATATTATAAAGCTGACGAGAATTTGCATGCTAACTTTGCACCCTAAACAACATTTGAAAGCAGCGGAAACGGAGCCTGGTCCCTTTAAGTGATGTGCACGTCGGCACCGGAAGTTGTTGTTGGGCTCCTGCTTAAGCTGAACCATTGAGAGAAAGCAATGATGGAGAGAAATCAGGATGAGAAGGCAAAGTATTCAAACATGTGGCAGAAATAGATGTTCTGGATAAATATACCAGCAGCATCGAAAGTGAGCAACAAAAATAATCCACTTTAATGTGGTTCGGAGTATAGTGTGGCAACCTGTCGATTAAGTGTGATTTCAGTTAGACTCACATTTAACGAAGAGTAAAGGTAATAAACTTAAAATATAAGTTCATTATATTTTGACGTATGTAAACCGAATCTGATCAGAAATGCTTGTCAGATATAGTGATTTAATAAAGTGTATTCAACTTATCAGTGTCTTAAATAAATAAGAATTCAGTGAGGTACATGAACAAGCGACTAGCAATAGCTAACTATTAAAGAGTGGAAATTTTGTATTGCTTTGTGGCGTGCTTTCAGTCCCTTACAATTGCACATTGATGATCCGTGAGTTTCAGATGGCGACGTGAATTTGAGAAGAGTGTAAATGACTGCAGTTGTTTTGGAGTAACACTTGAGGTGGAGAGTCGGTTCTCAGTCACGTGCTGGTGATGGATACCTGGAAGCCGAATCCGCGGGCCAAGCCTTTCATCCCCCGCCAGCAGCGCAGCCTCTACCTCACCTGGAAGTACAAACTGACCAACAAGAGAGCCGTTCGACGGCTCTGCCAGGTAAATTAGTCCTCTATGGTCTGATTTTTAAAATATTTTTGTGGTAAAAAAAACAGTAAGAAGTGCTCATACAGGACAGGCTACTATTGACAACTGTCTCATTGGGAGATACATTCTCACCAATGTGTGCACCTCGGTTTTGCAGTCTGAAATCTTTGCCTGCTAAAAATCTTCAGAGTTCATTAACTTTTTTTTCTGATTGGACTTCAAAGAGGGAAAAAGGGACATTGAAACTATCATTAGTGCAATTTACCAAGCAGAAAGCTCCTTGATTGTGTCAGGAACTCTACATTTAAGCTCCTCTCAGCAAGATTTGTTTATAGTACAATCCACAGAAGGCCAGCTGTCTGAGCTGTGAAGTAATGATCATGTTTCTAACAACCCCTACTTTGGACCAATAAGATGCTTGATCACATCTCTGTGCTGTATTGTGCTTCTCCTTCTCAGACAGGTGCGGTGGTGTTCTTGCTGGTAACAGTGATCATCAATATTAAGCTCATATTGGACACCCGGAGAGCTGCAATAGAGGAGGAAGCAGTGCAAGAATATGGTGAATATGATACATTCCCTTGCAGGAGAGATTTGCTACCATAACCAATGCTGAAAGAACAACCTTCTCAATTTACTTCCACAGCTTTTCTTAGGGTCTTTTCAATTACTGCTCCTGTAACTGAGTCAAGTGTGATGTATTAGTACTTTAACAATTTTGATTATACCTAAACTGTATATTATAAATACGTATTAAGTCTGTTGTCTTAAACTGTTCTAATATGTCTGTGATTAAGTTGAGTTTTTAATTACATTGCTGATCAATTTAAGTTTTTTATTTGAGATATATGTCATATAATATGATAAAACCTCATCTGTTTCAAGGTTCCTCTGGAACAGTGAGCAGTGGTGTCAGCTTACCCCAGTAATAATATAGAGCACACACAGCATGGAATTAAGATGGGTTGTGTTCTGAAAATAACTGAAATGTATACTATACAATATCAGTACAATATCAACTGTGAATGTGGCTCAGTACATAATCCATCTAAGCAAGCAAACAGATTAAGTAATCAAATAGCACTGGAGATTTAGAGCTCAGCTAGAAAGTAAACCACCAGCCCAGTTATCCTCCAGGACTGGCTGTTGGAACCATTTCTCTAGACCTACACTCACACCTAATTTTTTTGTGTCACCTAATGTTGTGTCTTTTATTGTTTGATTATGGAAGTTTGTGAAGTTTCATTTGGATGTATTGCTGTATTGCTGTACATTATGTAGTTCTTACACTGTAAAATTCATCATCAGCTACAGAAATATTGTCTAGAACAATGACAAGATGTGTAAAGTAATGGCAACACCTTGAGTTAAGAGAATACCGTTGTTTCAAAGATGAAGCCCTGTCCAATATGGAGACCCCTCGGCGACCTCCCAGTGGCAGGAAGGTCCTGGATATTGAGGTGTATTCCAGCCGCTCCAAGGTCTACGTGGCAGTGGATGGCACCACTGTGAGTCTGCTCCTCCTGTAACTCTGTCTTGCCCACTTGGCAGCAATATCATCCTGCAGCTCACCCTGACAACCCGCTGAAGCTCAGCAGGTGTGAGCCTGGTCAGTGTCTGGATGGAAAACCTTCTGGGAAAAACTAAGGTGGCTGCTGGAAGAGGTGTTAGTGGTGCCAGCAGGGGACGCTCACCCTGCAGTCTGTGTGGGTTGTAATGCCCCCAATATAGTGATAGGGACACTATGCTATTAAAAAGGCACCGTCCTTCAGATGATGCATAAAACCGAGGTCCTGACTCTCCGTGGTCATTAAAATCCCAAAGTGTTTCTCAACCAGAGTAGGGGTGTTACCCTGGTGTCCTGGCCAATTTGCTCCCCTGGCCTTTATCAATCATGGCCTCCTAATAATCCCCATCTGTCAATTGGGTTTGTTACTCTGTTCTGCTCCTCACTGATAGCAGATTTGTGCTGGGCGTTCTGGTGCACTTTAGCTGCCGTTGCATCATCCAAGTGGGGCTGCACATTGGTGGTGGTGGAGGGGAGTCCCCTTGACCTGTAAAATACTTGGTGTGTCCAAAAAAAAATATTATTACACTTGGATCTGTGCTTTCACTCTTGCTCACTCTCAGTATAATCTGGTGGTCTCTGCCTATTCATTTTCTTTATTCCCATCATGATAAATAATCAGCTAAAAGACTGAGAAAGGGAAGTTAGAAACTTTTTGGGAAATAAATTTGTAATTGCAAACAATTTTTTATTTATATTTGTGCACAGAGAACATTTTTGTCTGAATTCTTGTGTTAGACTCTTGCGCTATATTGAATCCCATACTCCTGTTATCCTTCAAGCCAAGAAAGTCAAAGGGGTTTGCATTTGCACAATCTGTCTGATTCACAGCACCAACACCACATTATGGGTCATTATGGTCACAATTGACTAATGCCATAGATTTGACATATAATGTCTGGATTTTAATGTTCAGCCTGGGCTTTGAACAAGTCCATAAATGGACAACATTCTGTATACTTCTGGGTCTCTTTTATTTTTGGACCTGATATGATCATTATTACCTGATGTGGTGAAATATATATTTTCCATAACTTTTAATAGTGTCTATTGTCTTTTTCTGCTTTGTTCTTTCTCTCAGGTCCTGGAGGATGAAATGCGAGAGCAAGGCAGAGGAATCCATGTGATAGTTCTTAATCAAGCCACTGTAAGCATCATAATGTTACATGTAGAACATACTGTATTGTAATAATAAACATATCATATTGGCTTGTTCAGTGCTGTTGGCATTAAAAATGACCACAGGTGCATCGTTAAAGACTTTCTTGACCTACTGTATAATTGTAGGCAGTGCTTACCAGGCTATATCAACTCATACCTATTTCAACCTGATATTTTATAGTGGAACATAAATTAAATGTGAGTTGAAGTAGATTGAGTACTAAAATGCATTACTAATGGTAAAACGTAAAAGGCAGATTTGTCTTATTATTGACATAGTCAACCCACCGGTCTACTGATTTTCAGTGCATCACTAAACACTATATTTTTGTATTTGTCATGCATAATCCCAGAAAACAGTTGTAAAATAAATAAAATACAAATGTGTATCTGATGTGCAGGGACATGTGATGGCAAAGCGTGTATTTGATACCTATTCTCCCCATGAAGATGAAGCAATGATCCTCTTCCTGAACATGGTGACTCGTGGGAGAGTGCTCATCTTCACCATTAAGGTGGGTAAAGTCATTCTGTACCATTTCAGCCCTAATATGACTTATGTGGGTTATAGACTAAATAGATTTCAGCAGAGAATTCTTAGTGTCTGAGTTACCCTGTGTTCTTTCAGAGAATTATATACTGTAGTTACTATATCTAAATGAACTGTCGCAATTAAAGCTTAATCAGAAAAATATTCAAAAATGTATTAATTTGGAAATTGACAAAACATAGGGTTTATTGAAACAAGACCTTTATTTGCCTCCATCTTAGGATAAATATGTCTGTACTTTCTCACCAAAATTATTTTTTGAGGTTCTGCATTCATCCTATATGTTTTAAGTGTCATACAGTATACATTGTATAGCAATGCTTGTAAAATTCTGTGAAAATATCTGATAGTGAGATAGTCTCCTCAAGTGCATTGTATCATTTGATGTCTAGTATTTGTCTTCTGTTCACTCAAACATAGGATGAAGGGTCTTTCCATTTAAAAGATGCTGCAAAGAACCTGTTGAAAGGGCTGGGCAGTCAGGTGTCCACCTCCCTGAGCTGGAGGGATATGTGGACTTTGGTTGTGAAGAAAGGAGGTAAGATGGGACCACTTCTGACAGAGCATGGTTTAGTATTCCTTCACAGTAGGTCAACAAGATTGCTGAAAAATACAAAGCCATGTTATTAATTTTGCAGGCCAAGTATATGGGGAGAAGCATTCCAAATCACCTGCTTTGTCAACGTGGGGAGACCCGGTGCTACTGAAGACGGAGGTGCAGTTAACAGCGTCCGAAGGTAATGCAGAATAAACATGGACTGCTGTTATTCATCTTTTCATTGTTTTCATCATGGAACAAGTTTTATCAAACACATATTTACTCTCAACAATGCTGGGAGACGCTTTGCTTATTTGAATTTCTCTTTTCTGTTCCCTGAAGATGCTGAATGCCACTGGCCTGATACCGAGCTGAACCGGCGAAGGAAACTTTTCTGTAGTAAAGTGGAAGGCTATGGCAGCATCTGCAGCTGTAAGGATCCAGCCCCCATTGAGTTCAACCCTGACCCAGTAAGACTTCACAACATAACTTTCTTTTAACATTGTGCAAGGAGGAGTGTTCGTAAGTACCATACAGTGAAACGACATGGACCAGAGGTGGACAGTGTTGTGAGCTGTAATTGTCATGGAAATATAACTATCAAGGTAGCCACAAGAGAGAGTTCTCACCAGAGTAAGGTCTTTATTTCAATATTGCAATATTGGGAGTCCTGCTGCCACTTCGCAAAGTGCAACCAGAGACTCAATTTGTTACAAGCAGTACAGGATTTTTATAAGACATTGCGCTGTAAAAAAGCTCAGCGCTTTGTCCCTTCTAAAACTTCCCCTTTCCCTAAAACAAAACAGATTACATCATAGAGCGAGAGAAGAAGCACTAGATTTGTTATTCAAAGCTTATCAGTTACTTTCAGCTAATTCTAACGACCCAGACAGCATATATTGTTTTGGTACATTGTCTTCTAAAGTTACCTAAACAGTGTACTTTGTTGACGCACTGTTTTCTAAAATTCTGCACGTACTGTAGCACAGCAATTACATCCTTGAAATATATTGTCTAAAAGCACCAATATATTTTTTGCAAAGCTCTCTACATTTTAAGAATCAATTTACTTATTAGATTTCTACTTCATAGTATTGCATAGTATTCTGTTTTTTTGATCCTTCTGAGCTCTGGCGGTACTTTACAGATGCAATTACAAATGCAACGTGATGCTTCATTAGTCCAATTTTGCTATTTGTTTGCAGTGCAGCAAGTCTCCCTAGCCATGATATTAATGCACAGAAAATGCATAGCTTTTCCAATTTAGTGTTGCAAACCAATTCATTAATTAGTTTTTGATTTGCGACTTCATTTACATTGCTTGAGAAAAAATAATGATAATTTCTGCAGTTGCTTATTTTTGTGTAGATTTTCATTGTATTTCTGTGTACATTTCTCTGTAGTTACAAGATAATAAAGTATATAATGTTCCTGTGGCAGTAATTGCAGGAAACCGACCCAACTACCTCTACAGGTGAGAGAATTTGGACTGTAAAAGGTGAAGTGTTACTGATTTCTTTTTTTTTTGGTGCATTTGGTAAGATTTGAGCAATGCAAAAATTGAGTATTATAGATGTAGTTTTGTATGAGTGTGGATTTTACCTTAGCATCTTTACATATACTTTTGTCTTGTTTGGGAAACAAAATGATGCTAATAAAAATCAAGGATAAAAGCATTTATAAATTCTTTTACAAACAAAGGCAGTTTCTGTATGGATAGTTTGTCCTTCAGTCTAAATTATCCCTTGATTATGTTGAGCAGAAAAGTTAACGCTGCACCAAGACCTTTCTGCTCTTTACTGGTCTGTTTTTGCAGGCCTTAATTGAAGACCAGGCTTCAGTCAGCTGGAAAGAGCCTCCTCTTCTGCAGCACCATGATTGTATAACTTGCTGCCTGCATCCATTAGATATTCTGAGTACATTTCTTAAACTTAGAGGCCTAATTTTATACTTTATAAATATAGCACTTTTATACTTTTTTGTGATTTCCTGTGTTTTACCCATGTGCTTTGTTGTTTAAAAGTGCTATCATTACTTTCCTTTAGGATGCTCCGGTCCTTGCTGTCAGCTCATGGAGTCAATCCCCAGATGATCACAGTCTTTATTGATGGGTACTACGAGGTACATGGATCATATGTCTGCAAGAAAAATCCTACGCTGCTAAGAAACTGGAGACATCCAAGATGTACTAGGAACTTGGACCAAATAATAAAACCTATAATTGTTGCTTGTGAACTTCATAATTAAAGGCAGTTCAGTGGAAAGTCTCCATGGTTTAGTCATGAAGTATTTACTTCACAGTTAGAATTTTTTTTATAAACATACCCGTGTATCTTTTGTTTTGTTTTTTAGAAATATGTCCTTCCCTTCACAAGCCATTTTGTCAATGTTAACATATCGCTTGTTAACCCGACTTCTACACCTGAAAATAAGATGGCTTATGTTTGTATCAGAAACATTTTGTATGTTATGATTTTTTTTTACTTTTTGTGGATTTCCTGAAATCAAGTACTAAATAACGTACGTAGTTGGTAAGTTTTATTGTTATATGTAGTCTGCAAGGAGATTTCGAAGGTTCTCTTTCATTGCTTTGCCAGGAGCCCATGGATGTGGTGGATCTGTTTGGACTGAAGGGGGTTCAGCACACGCCTATCAGTATCAAGAATGCCAGAGTGTCCCAGGTAATCGTCACACCAGCACCAGGAGCTCAGGAGTTTTACTCAGGTTGCATCAATAGAAAGAGATGTGTTCTGCCTCTAGAGCAAACAGTTTGTCTTTAATAGATGTAGCTGATGATTTTTCGATACTGTATATGCTAGATACTCAGTATGGGGAGACACCCAAGCTTTCCTTTGTTATCCCTGATTCAGCTCTGTGGGGCCCTGTTTCTAAGTCATTTTAATCATGCTGTTTCCAACTCCACTCCTTTCTTGTGTTTGTCAAATAGCATTACAAAGCCAGCCTGACTGCAACATTCAACTTGCATCCAGTGAGTATTGTGGGAACCTTTTTCTCAAATATTCCAAGATTTAAATTTTTCTTTGTTAAAAGGCACGACTGTCTTATTTTTTCTGGTTCTTTCTAGGATGCCAACTTTGCAGTTGTCTTAGAAGAGGATCTCGACATCTCTATTGATTTCTTCAGGTAAGAGAAATTAAATTACACTCAAGCCTCACTAGATAATTATTTGACAGTTCATCATCGGCTCTCTTGTAAGAAGCATTCCATTTTAATGTTCTCTTAGTAAAACAGAACAGTTTTGCATGACTTCCAAAGCTGTAAGGTAGAGACTAGAATACAGGTTTAAAGCATAATCCAGAATCCAGTGGTCAACTTCATTGGTTAGTTATTACCATAATATATGACATAAAATCCACTAGATGGCAGCAGTGTCTGTGGAGAATATACTGCATACCTATTTTTATCGTGCTGTGATATATAGTTCTTAAATTATCTGTTACATGACCTGTCTGATAAAATCATTATTCTTACTACTGATGTACTGGTGTTAATTCTAGTTTCCTGAGTCAGACAATTCACCTGCTAGATGAGGATGAGAGTCTGTACTGTATCTCGGCCTGGAATGATCAGGTGAGTGAAAACGTGCACAATGAGACCGACCTGAGAGAACAGATCATTCAGGTTGTGGTGGAAGTGTTCAACAGATTCATGCTCTCAATGATTTTTATTTAATAGCTGTTACATATAATTTCAATTATTAATTTCAGAAGCTTTTCCCTAATGGCAAAGAACAACATTTATGCAAGACCGCGGAATTCAGTGCTTCTTTTCAGAACCTGTTTTAAAGTGGTTTTTGTCTTGTTTTAGTGTCTTGGATGGAAGAAAAATACTTGTTAAGGGGGCATTTCAACACAGTTTTAGACTCAACATATTGTTGTAACAGAAGAAATAAGGTTCTTGATCCCGAGATGAAGTGAAACAGATGAGTTTATTGCATGCAAGGAACAATAAAGCCGAAGTCTTGTTTCCCGCAAGAAACAACAAAACCGAAGTATTGTTCCACGTACTGTTACAAACTTTTGGGTTATATAGTGTTTTCTTCTCCGTTTCTGACGTCACTCGGTATGATGGTAAAGAGGGGGGTTCATGGTATTTGGCCAGTTTACGATGTTCTGGGCAAATGGTCAGTTTAACATTACACCCAGGGGGGTTCCTAGCTGGCATCTGCAATCCTTATCAGTTAACCCCCTTTCCTGCCATAAACCCCAGCTTGTGACTTGGAAGTCTAAACCCCCTACAGAAAAGATTAAATTCAAACCCCCGTCTTCACATCTTTCTTCATTCCCCCCTTATAAAATATGGCATACGTCAGTGTAGCCTATTTTTATACATACAATGTCAGGGCAGATCTTTCCTTTCTTGGCGAACAGGTATGTATTGCCATGACATTGTACGTTCCACGGTTATAGCAAGATGTGATACATGTTTTTGTGAATGTGATGATTACAATTATACATATAAACAATACTACTCCTACAGATAAATACTATAAAAAGGTTCCACCCCAGGCCCCAAACACAGACTTTACCCAAAACCCAATTCCCCAATTTTCAGTATAATAGTCCTGATATTTCTGTCCCTCATTGTAAATGTGTTGGGCCAGATCTGAGATGTGCTCAGAATTATCAGGAATATATGTGCAGCATTCAGTGCCAATTACTGCACAAGTTCCTCCTTGGGCCGCCAGTACATAATCTAAAGCTAGTAGGTTCTGCATGGCCACTGTTCTGAGGGCTACCATCTCATCATTAACAGCCTTCAGACTAGATGAGGTAGAATTTGCTAATTCTTCTAAAGTCGAAGCCATTTGAATTAACTCTCGACTCAGAAAGTTCATGCCGGCTTGTGGAAATATTATACCTAAATAATATTCCCAATCAGCCAATTTTCTTTGTGGTCTGTGGTTAGGTCCGAAGGGGGTGTGGGTTTGAACACGGATATGAGGAACCACATATCCTAAATAACATGAGCCAGACCACTGGGCTGGCAACCATGGGTAGGCTCGTTTTCCACAAATGAAATATGTTCCGTTTGGCGCTCCCCATGCCTCTGAAAATAAGAAACTTATACCGAATTGTGGGGTGTGCCGATCCCATCCTGGAATTTGGAAGGTAGAGGTGGATATATTTGCAGCGATGGTAAGGTTGCAACGACTCCATCCAACCAAGTGCAGACCATTAGTGTGCTGAAAGCATATGTTTCCCTCACGTTTCTTATTTAGAGTCAGGTATGGTGGTGTATGGCTTCTGTTATATTTAGGAGCGTAAGAGCCTGTGAAACTCGTGGGCTCTAAGCCTCGCTCCTGTAGATACTGTAATGTTGTGCAGGTTAAAGTCGTGTTATGGCAACCCCCATAGTTTGTCATATTAAAATCTCCTAAATTATCCCTCCAAATGATCATGCCTATGACTTCCTCGAGACGCCAAGGAATGGCCCCCATAGGAAGTCCTCCCTGTACATATTTGGGTAATGCGGCACACACCCAGCAGGCACTTTGGTTGGTTTTCTTAGCTGTCAGATAGGAGAGGCCTAAAAAGGAATTAATTCCATGTTCTCCTTTGTGGGAGAGATGATCATTAATCCCTGCGGAACATAGTTCTACAGCAACAATTATCATTATTGACAGAAATGATTTCATTCTGGGTCTGTAAATGGGGATGAGGCTCGTCGGCAGTGTGGCGCGTGGATCCAGCAATCTTTTCCTTCCACTCGAACCGCAGACTCGGTTGTCAACGGGATCTGGTAGGGTCCGTCCCACCTGGGCTGGAGAACCTGTGAAGGAAATTTCCTGATCCACACCCACTCTCCTGGGATGAGGTTGTGCCCTCCTTCAGGTGGTGGTCCCCACGCCTCCAGGACCTGCTCGCGGGCTCCTTGGGTGGCCTCTGTCAGCAACTTGCAATAATACAAAGGAATGGTTGATCCATCTGAGGAAACTCCAGTCTCAGCACCTGTAAAAGAACTTGTTTCAAATTATTACAGGTGGCTTTTGCTGCGGGAACCAAGGCAATCTTGTCCTTGTACTGCACTCCCCCCTTAAGCAGATCTGTTAAGAGTTGTGCTCACCCTGTAAAAAACATTGCACCCAGGCCCTGTTAAAATTTCACAATGCTAGACACAAAAGGGCCTTATCATAACTGCTTCTATTAGACACTCTAAAGCTGAAGCAACTCAGACTTGTGGGTTTCCTCATCAGGGGAAGCACTCAGAATACCATCAACATACTGAGTGATCACAGCCAGTTGAAGCCACGTGATACCCTGTTCTGCATAGTCATTCTTTGTAATGCATAATATTCCAACCCAATTGATCTGGAATAAAACCACCCATTAAAATCTGGTACTCGGCAAGTAAAACTTGCTGTCCCAATACTCCTGTGGCCTCCTGCCGTCTTCCCATATACATTGCTCTATAGTACACTGTTGAACAGAGGAGTGAAACAAGCAGGACAGTAGTGCTCCAGTATCCCCTACAGAAAAACCAACACTCCATTAACAGTACATTTTTATCCACTGGACTGGGACAGACTTAGGGAGGCTACAAGGGATTTATAGGATCTAATCGTTAGGTAAACAGATTTTCTCACAAGACGTTATTCTCCCCAGTCTCGATTCTAAACCTACAGCGTTTCAGCATGTCTGGTTTCGAGACATTCGAATAAAACCAAATTGTTTCCACTATTGCAACTAATTGTATAAATTACAATTTATAATAATTTATAATAATACAAAAACTGTTTAACTACTTTTACGTCCACCTGTACTGTACTTATACGTTTCAGACGCTCTTATATTTTCCAATCTCCTTAAGTTGATTTTCGTCAAGTCTCTTTAGTTACGTCTCTAGCCAGTCCCGCTGGCTAAACACACTCACACCGTCATTTAGTAGACCAAAACTCACAGTTACACACATACATGCCGGCACACAAATTCATAAAACACACATACACATCGAGAATATATTTTTCTCTTCGTAATACAATGTGCTATATTCTTGTTTTACTTTTACATGAATCCTTTTAATTCCTGAAGCGCACTCCAGGTTCGCTGCATTTCTAATTTCGGGTGCGGTACTTCAGCCCACCGGTCAATATCTTACGGTTTTGGATTTGATCGTATGGGGGAAATCAGGGAAGGTAGGTGCGATTGCAGACCCCCTTGACGGGGTGCGAGACAGTGTTAGAGTGGCGCTGTCATCAACGGCGCCAGCCCCTGCTACATCAAGTCCTTTCCCACTTCGAGTGAGAGTACAGATCTGCGGGCGCCCTCCCTCTAACAGGGGAGACCCTGATCCGTTTTTATCACACTCATACCAAGTGTTATCCCAATCAGACCCCCCTTCTCCATATGGCCACTGAGGGAATTGATCCCAATTATTTTCGTTTCCTGCCTGTTTGTTCCCCTGTGGGAGAGCAGGATATAACTTAGTCGCTGGCTGCAGCACATTACCCAGTGCAGCGTGACCAGGAGTTAATTCCTAATTCGTTTCTCATTCTCCTGTACTGCCTCTTTTAGCTTTTTTTTCCTATACTCTTTCGTAGCGAGTAAAGTATATTTTCTTCCGGGTTTTTATTTTCCCCGTAAACACACTTTTAAGTCACATCCCAATTTCTTTTTTTTTTTTTTCCGTCATGTATCTGCCACTGCTGGTGCCGGCCGTGCACCAGGGTGGGAGCTACATGCTTGTGCTTTTGCCAATCAATACTCATATATGCTTTCTTTACAGGCGTCTTCGCCCCAAATTCCTTCTGACAGACTCAGCTTCTTCCTATATTTCTCTTCCCTTTCAGTCAATTTACACTTTTCTGATATGTAATCAGATACTTCCACCACTTTCTCAAACACCCAATTAGCACACGTTTGGTTTCTTTAAGATTTACTTTTGTCGTGTGTGAGGTAACAGCTCATTCAGTAGGGGGATGTTTTCACTTGAAAAACCTGTACATTACTGCACTCATTCAGCTAAGGGCGTCTGTTACCTCCAGATCTAAATGCCTCTCCGGGACTTACACCGCACTGTTCACAGGTAAGAAACGAGACCTCGAGAACCCCCTTTCTTGATCAGTAATTCACCATCCCCAGAACGCCAGCATCGCTGCTTTTGCCCCGGGGTGGACTTAAGCACTGAGCTCAATCAGGGCGATTCTCGGGTCTCAACGTCCTTTAAATCCTGCTACTTAATGCTTTGCTCTTTTATTATGAGGTGTGTTTATGTTAGTGTCGTGCGTGTGTATATGTATTTCACAAACAAGGAAAACACCAAAAACATACATACATATATCTCTTCTACTCCTGTTTCCTTTAAAAAAAAAAAAAAAACCACGCCACGCCAATCTGTGCACGATCAAGGCGTAGCTAATCTCAGGACCCCGGGCGTAATTAAAGCCCACACCAATCCTGGATTATACGTGCATTTAATGCACCACTCAGCTCCAGAACCCCGGGCGCAATTAAGGCCCACACCGATCCCGAGCCACAGAACTCCGGGTGCAATTAAGACCCACACCAGTTCTGACCTTCAGAACTCTGGGTGCAACTAAGACCCACACCAGTCCTGAACTACGTGCATTCAATGCACCACTTGCTCTAGAACCCCGGGCGCAATTAAGGCCCACACCGATTCAGAGCCTCAGAACTCCGGGTGCAATTAAGACCCAAACCAGTTCTGACCTTCAGAACTCCGGGTGCAATTAAGACCCACACCAGTCCTGACTTCACGGTAAGGGTCCAAAACCCGTTCAAAACTCCACGCGCAATTAAGGCATACACCAGCTTCGAACGCCTGTACACAATACCGCGGAACCCCTGCCAGACCAAATTCTGGGCTTACAGCAAACAACCCATTACATACACCGGTGCCTTCCCCGGGCCAGAGGAATTCAGAAACTCACGTTTACTCCGTCATCTCGGGCGATTCTCGCAGGGAGCAGAGATTTCCCAATCGGTCAGAGAGAGTCGGGACTTTTAAATAAAAGAGGAGTCCTTACCTCTTAGTTATGTGCGCGCTGACCGTCTCTCCTGCCGATGGGAAGTTCTGCGCCTTCTGGAGCATCCGCCGACTACGCCAAATTTGTTGTAACAGAAGAAATAAGGTTCTTGATCCCGAGATGAAGTGAAACAGATGAGTTTATTGCATGCAAGGAACAATAAAGCCGAAGTCTTGTTTCCCGCAAGAAACAACAAAACCGAAGTATTGTTCCACGTACTGTTACAAACTTTTGGGTTATATAGTGTTTTCTTCTCCGTTTCTGACGTCACTCGGTATGATGGTAAAGAGGGGGGTTCATGGTATTTGGCCAGTTTACGATGTTCTGGGCAAATGGTCAGTTTAACATTACACCCAGGGGGGTTCCTAGCTGGCATCTGCAATCCTTATCAGTTAACCCCCTTTCCTGCCATAAACCCCAGCTTGTGACTTGGAAGTCTAAACCCCCTACAGAAAAGATTAAATTCAAACCCCCGTCTTCACATCTTTCTTCAATATCTTCCCACATTCCTAGGGCTATGAGCACACTGCTGAGGATCCTTCCCTGCTGTACCGTGTGGAGAGCATGCCTGGGCTGGGTTGGGTCTTGAAGAAATCTCTATACAAGGATGAACTGGAACCCAAGTGGCCAACTCCAGAGAAGGTAAGACTGACAGAGTAGAGGTCTCTAACCATGGCCCCCCAATCCAGCATGATTTATAAGTCACCCTAGGTCATTTCTAACTGTTGTGTGTTCTTGGAGGGTTTTTAACTATTAAGTAATTTGATCAATAAAGGAGCTCTTGTCCTTTAGGACTGAATATTTTTTGCAAATGATCTGGAAATTCCCATCACATAAATCACCTGCAGTTAATCAGAAGTAATATTTTTCAGGCATTTAGAAACTGGTGTTACAATGGTGGTGATGAAAGCTCTGCAGGGTTTCTGGTGAGAGTTTCTTGAAATCAGACTACTTTTGCACAGTAGTTTGTTTATTTTCATGTTTTGCAAGTTGCACATTATTACACAGGTTTCCACAGATGAAACAGAAATCAAACATATGTAACTTTCCTGTAACTCAATTCATGAATGAGACCTGAGCTTTATTGGCATAATATTACACAGGTATCATGCAATAGGATAGTATTATATAATTTTACCAGTGATAAAATATAGTATAATATAGCACAATACAGATGTAATTATATTTATACAGAGTTTGTTAGATAAATTATTTCAGATAAGCTAGACTGAGCATGTGTGGAGTGGAACTTAGCTATGATAATATGGGATAACACACCTACTCTATGGGATCAGTGCCTTGGGATCTTAATTGAATAAGTAATATTTTAATGTCTGATCTGGCGGACGACATCTTGTATCCAGTCTCCTGTGACCTCCCGTCATCACACTGGGACATTGACGTGGACATCTGGTCCAGGGGGAGGAGTGTCACACACCAGTCCACCGACACTTCTTAATGGTGCAATCTGTTTTTCCCTGGAGGTGTTCCATTCCTGTGTGCCCAGGCACAGCCTTGCCTAGTTTCTGAAATCTGATGGTATTGGGCTAGAAGATGGTAACTTATATTGGTTGTGCAAATTTTACTGGGAATAAAGTTATGAGCTTAAAATACGCAGCGCCTGGAGAAGCTCATGAAACCTGAAATGACGAATACTAAATTGCAACTGTAGGATTACGAGACTTTTGTTTCTGACCAATGCGTATGTTTGCCCCTTCAGCTGTGGGACTGGGATATGTGGATGAGAATGCCGGAGCAGAGGAAGGGCCGGGAGTGCATCATTCCTGATGTCTCTAGGTCTTACCATTTTGGGATAATTGGACTGAATATGAATGGATACTTCCATGTAAGAATTCTTTAATACTGTATAATAAATAAAGTAATGCTGTAATAGATATTTTTTGTATATTGATCAATTTTTTGGCTTACTTTGCTGTTTAAGCACAATGTATTTAGTCCTTATCCTCACATGAAAACAAAAGTGGTTGATTCCACGTTAGATTTTTTAATTTCCACTGTGTTGGAAACAGATCATTAGTACTATTATACTAATTAACTTTATAAAATGGCACAGTTTAGTCACTGAATTAGCATTTTGTGATTGGACAGCCTGCTATTCAATCAAAGCAGTAATAAACGTTTATTTGATTTCTGTGTATTTTTAGGTCCAGTAAGCCTGTGGCTATTTTTTTTACTATGCTTTTTACATAATCATTCTCTTGTAAATCCATCTGATGGATGGTATCCACACAGCTATTGCAGAGAAGCACTTGGGGTGAAACTCTGCAGTGGCTCAGCCAGATAAGTTCCTTACTTAACCATGGGCTGAGCTAAATGATTAAGACATTGTGAATTCAAGCTTGGGTCTTGTCTCTAGCTGACTGTGAAAGAGATTCTACAAGCATCTCCAAGGATGGGGTTGGTGTGAGGTGGTCAGAGTGGAGCTGTGACCTTCTTTAATATTTCTGGGTGCCTCTCCATCAGTCACACCTCTGGGGCACACCTCTCCATCAGTCAGCACGCCAGTCCAGGACTTGTGTTGAACAGAGTTTCCAGTATGGGGCTTCGTAGCCTGTGATGGATTTAAGAAGCAAATGGCTCAAAGGTGGGCGAGTCAGAAGAGTCCACCTCACTTCGTTATTTTCCCCTGTGTGTAGTTGCAGGGTCCCTTACCTGGACCACTATATTCCAGATATGGGTGGCTGTGTACCTGAAAATAGTATGAAGAATCAGCACTCTTAGTGTGTTAAAAGAGCTGCTTTCTTAAAACTATTCAAACTTTTGTCCTTTGCAACATCTGATGCACCTGTCATTTATTATTTTTCTTTTTCAGGAAGTGTACTTTAAGAAGCATAAGTTCAACACTGTTCCCAATGTCCAGCTGAAGAATGTGGATAGGTATGTCCCTTTTTCTGCTTTCTCTGAAACAAGCACAGGGTTTGCATTTGTTTTCAAATAATCTATTTTCAAAGATTTTCTGATAGAATTAGAAATAGAAGTTCATTGACAGAATTCATTGGTGCTGTCCTATATCAGGTTGGCTTATAGGTCTCACAGATCTTTTTATTAGTTTCAAAATCAGGTTTGCTCAGAATGTAGAAAGTGCTCCCTTTTGGACACTGCAGTCATTTTCTTATAGTACTGAGCTTGGCTTACTCAGATTTGGTGCAGAAGAATGTACAGTTAAGAATTTGATCAGATTAAGTTAACTTTAGTTCATGATGTAGTGGACTTTATTTCATGTCTAATACCTTTTTCATATTTAACATTTAAGGTGGTATTGTAGTTTAGGAATATAGGAATTGTATGCTTGCATAGTCTGTGTTTGCTAGTAACATTATTTCTAGCATTATTTCTAGAATTAAATGTAATTGTGGTTATATCAATGTGTATGTCTCTTTCCAAATAATGGAAGTTAAAATTTAAAAGGCTAATTTCTAATTAATGTTTTTTTCCAGTCTGAAGAAAGATGCTTATGAAATAGAGATCCAGAGACTGCTTGGGTGAGTGTGCTTCTCTGCTGACAGCACAAACGTTTTTGTTCTATTGTCCTGACTTTGAGCTGTATCTGAGTGTGCAGATTTGTTGTCACAAATGCAGTATAAAACATGTTGGTGTCATGAACCCCACAAAATGATATCTGAAAATGAAAAAGTGAATACAAGGAAAGAAACAGGCTGTTTAAGAACAGCCTTTCAGTCCATCACAGGTTTGCGTTTCTCATACATTAAGTGATTCCATGAGAGCATCAAGTTGAAATAATATACTAAAATATGAAGACATAACTTCAAAGATGTGTTTTGAGAACTGGAAATGGGCAGACTATGGTTTACAAAACATGTTGTGGAAGAAGCTACTTAACTGTTTTCTGATCCTTAGGGAAAATGCCCTTTAACATCCTTGAAATAATCAATTTCTAGTAGCCAAAGAAGCTAGGAGTACCAAATGGCCTCCTGTAACTTAAAACCCTTATTTTCATATTGTTCTCCACAGTATGGCTGTTTTTAATACAGATCTGTGGGTTCTGACGTAAGTACAGAATCAGCTGTTTACATTCATTTTTCTGTCCTGCTGACCTTTTGATCAGCCTAATTTGAAACAACAGATTGGTTCAACTTTAATTTTGTCCATAAAATTCAAGGAAATGTAGTCTGGTTTCCTCTTAGTTCTGTGAGTACTTTAACGACCTTGTCCTTGTGTTCCCTGCACAGAGAGGCGGAGCTGCTGGATCACAGTAAGGACCCCTGTGAGGACTCCTTCATCCCCGACACTGAGGGGAAGACCTATGTCATGTACATTAAAATGGAGGAGGAAACTGATACTGCCACATGGACTGAGCTAGCCAAGGCAAGAGAAACTGCCCATCTCTAGTGTTTTGAGCAGTTATTTTCCAGTTGTTTGTTATAAACTCACCAGATTTGGAGTTTCCAGTGATGTGTTAGCTAGTCTTGGATCAGAGCTACGACCCTGCAGCCACATGTGGGGAAAATGAGGTGTAGGAAGACTGCTTCAACCTGCCCACTTTCACGACACTCATCCTCAGACCGCGTCGCAGGCCTTCAGGAAGGCACAGGGGCCAATGGAGCAATAGAGCCGTGCTGCCTAAACCCAGCCCTGCTGTGAGCAATGCTTGGGGAATCCCAGCAACAGTCTGCTAGTGACATGACCAGGTTCGAACCAGCGATCCTGTGAATCATGCATCCCAACCTGCATTTGAGCAAGTGCCTAAACCAGCTGAGCCCCTCGGCAACCCCTGTTTCTTTTTGGTAATTGCTTTATTTGTCAGGTCTTTGATAGTGTAAAGTTGCGTTAAAATTTAGATTTTGTCAGCGCTTCATTAGGACCCAGGGAGATCTTGTTGATTACAGTGAAACGTGGAACATTTCTACTGGTTTGTGTGGAAGTACAGTACCTCAAGTTCTGTGACAACACAAAATGAAAAATGGGCTATACAGATGAGATACCACGTGCTAGAAATAAAACAATCTCACCATGTTCACAACACAATTGAGAAAGCAAGCCCCCACCCATGGAAATGCCAGTATTGAATGCAGGGGGCTGAGATCATAACTAGCATCTAAAAACGGCCAAAGAAAGAGGTGAGATAAGTCAGTTAGATAGTGCGACTTATCCTCAGCTGACAGAGAAGCCCGAGAGATTAAACCCTACACTTGACAAAGATTGCGTGTCTCCATATCACTAGCCAGACCTACAATTGACCTTTTGGAGACGTTATGTGAAAATCCATGGAGGCTAGGTTACGGAGAGTACGCAGAGATTGAGGGAATTGGAAATGTCCATGTAAAAATGCTGATAAAAGTCCTTGAAACAGCCTGGATCAATCATCTAACCATTTCATCCAATTCAGTGTTGCAGGGGTACATGATCCTATGCTGGCAAACAATGGGTACCAGGTGTGGTACAACCTGGACTGGACACCAGTCCATCTTGACGCCTGTTGTCACAGTGCATTATCTCATTTGGTAAACGTAATGGCTTTTATGAGGATCCTGTCTGGCATTCAGTTAGGCACAGCATAGTGCTTCATCATAACTGGAAACCCACTGCTAACTTGTTTTCTCATTTTTCATATTCGGCCACAGACTGGGTTTGTCTCCTGTCCCTCTTAGGTAATTTGTTTATACTGTAAGAAGTCAGTTGATTAGCTTTTTTTCAGTGCTTAATATGAATATTTAGTAGATCTTAAAGAAATCCAAAAAGGATTACAATAAGAATTGAGCATTATTAAAGTCAACTGTTAGCCCATCTTTTTATGTTGCAATGAGTGTTGAATTGTATTTTAAAACGCATTCAGGAAGAGTGATTTAATACAAGCTGAAGCAATAAATGAGATGTCTTCTTTTTAATGGATCACAAGCATACAGTTTCTGCATGTATGCCCCACATGAGAATCTAGGATAATGCAGGCTTAGATATCCATGATTTGTGGAAATTATGACTTTTGTGTTGTGCATTTTAGTGCCTGCATGTGTGGGATTTGGATGTACGTGGGAATCACAGGGGAATGTGGCGCTTGTTCCGGAAGAAGAATCACATCCTGGTCATCGCGGTTCCCGTGTCTCCTTATTCGTAAGTAGCTGGAATTCAGGATATTACTGGTATTGATTCTGTCAAGGAATTTACGTTTGGAGTGGTAGATGGAGTTTGGTTCGCAAAACAAAAGGAATGAGAAAATGTCCTGTCTGTTGATGAGCTTCTTTCATTCATACAACTGTGATGATAAAGAGACCTAGCTTCTTGTAAGAATTTATGATGGTGAGTATACAGATGTAGCCATTCAAAACAAGCGGGGTACGCTGCGGTACAACGCGGTGGGTGTGTACCTCATATCAAGTCATTTCACGTCATACCGTGCTTTGCTGTATGCAAATTAGATTATGTTAATAGTATCCAGAATCACCTTGTAAAACCGCCAGGTGGAGCTAATAAAGCTTAACCTCCCATGTACAAAATTTGAGCAGTCACCAGAAAACACCTGGTTTCGAATCCTGATCACTGCTGAGGGACAATCTTTATTCAATTAAGAATTTAAGTTGTATACTCCTTAGACTTTTAAATTTAAACTTTGTATTACAGCATGTTAACCATTATACATTAAAAAGTTGGTATATTTTATGAAAGCAAGATTGCTCAGTTGGACAAAAGTACACAACCTACCACCTTTATCATAAATATTTTAATTATGCAGAAATATTTTATGCATCAAGTCTTTACCGAAGATATTACTAATAGTATTAATAATGAATGACCTTGGACAAGCTGTAAACTCAAAGTATTACCCTGGTCCACATTCTTTGTAATCGTCTTTGTAAACGAAAATACTTTATTTTTTCATTGACAAAAGGTAACACCACAGCATTTCGTTGATCCTATCACATATTAATTTCCAATCATACAAAGTAAGTCTTGAGAATCTCTGATTCACCATGCCTTTCACATGTTAATAAACTTTATTAATTTAGGAACATAAACATATTATGTAAACTGTACTGTATATGGCTGGTCTTGGTAGTTTAAAGAAAAAATACACACCAGTATTCCATTACTCCCTAAACATTTTAAGCATCAAAGTCTTACATGTGGTTATTTCGGAAACGTTTTTATGTGCTCCTTCTGACCATATTACTGTACGTTTATGTACTTTGTGAAAATTGATCGTTTTAACCTTTTCTGCGAATATGCTCGTTATCGGAGTAAACAAAAGCATACTTTTAGAATTCGATTAATAGGGAATATAATTTGGTGTATCTAAATAAATTAATAACAATGTAATTATATTCATGTACTGTTGCACAAACAGTAGTATAAGACTTAACATTGATATGTGTATTGCTGTTTCAGTGCTTGATACATGACTGTTTCTGTGGTGTGATGGTTTAAGTGACTGACTTATAAAGCTGAGGGCGGGTGTTTAAATCCAGCTGTCGCCATGAGTTTTCTTTTAACAAATAAACATTTCTTTGAAAAACTAAAATAGTAAATATTATTGGCATTATATTGACATTTTTTAGATTTCTAAATATCACAACATGTTCGTACTGTATGTATCTCTCTCTCTCGGCTGGCGCGTGGGAGTGCTCGCTGTGCCGAATTTCACACCACAAAGTCTGAGTCTCTGCGTCTACATTGTTTGTAAACAAACCGGTTTCACAGGTATTTTCTCAGCTTCTTCATTTTCAAAGTAGAATAGGGCAAGTCTTCCAATGAAAGACAGTCCTTCTCCCAATTACCCCCCACCCCCCCCAGCTGTGTCACTCGGTTTGAAAAAACGGTTTGAATACCATAGTTGCTGTTTTTAATAAGCTGCTGAGTAAATAATATGAATTTTCCTGCTGTCAGCAGTATTCTGTATATAGTTTTATGTACTGGCTGCGAGGTCTTTAAAATTAGGCTGGGCAAACGATTTTTTTAATTCTTAAAAAATAAAAAATGAAATATAATGATGTGTTCCTGCTTAGACATTGCATGACTTTAAAAGCTATAAAAACAGGTTTCGATAGTTAATAACCACTTTTTATGTGCAAAAAATTGGTGATTTTTCTTCCTCATGATCAGCTTACAATCTCTGTGTATGCTGTAAGGTTTCCTGGTATGTAGAACAGATCAGCAGGTCTTTTTTTCCCCAATCCGAGGCTCTGAAAACAGTGTGCTGCCCACTGTGCTGGGTCAGAGGGGGAGGCGGCACCGAGAGAGGTAGGGAGCGCGGAGCTCAGTATTGCACAGTAACCAAAAAGCACCAATTGTGTCTGCATTCATAACTTAGTGTTTAAAATTAAACGACGAAAATCATTTTCTTTGACTCCTAAGTCCCTTGATTATCATTAAGTACAGGTTTCTCACCTCGTAGACTACTTTTTGATACCATTGTTAGACAAAGCAGGAACTTATTGTACTTTCTAATGACATTACTGGTGGAAAGATTACAGATTTTAATTTTGTTATACATTTTAGAAAAGTTTCATCTATACATACACCACAAAGCTGTTCTCGATTGTATTTAGACTATGTTACACTTAGTTCATTGTTTTAAATACTTCTAATGAAGAAAGTTAGGTGTTAGCATAAACCATAAGTAATCAATAATATTAAATTTAGCACTGTAATTGTTGCACTTTTCCTTGCATCTTGTAAAAATATATTTTCATTGTTCAAATATACATTAAATCTATCAGAAAATAAGTTAAATACACAACTAATGTAAAAATAGGGAAAAATATCATAATTAAATGTTTTCACTGCCTATTAGCTATTCAGAGGGAAAGGCGGTGTCGTCACTGCGCTGGCAAGCATGCTTTTTAGATAACGCGATTCCATATTGTATTCCCATTAATCAAATTCTAAAAGTCTGGTTTGTTTACTCCGATAGCAAACGTATTTGCAGAAAAGGTTAAAATATCACTTTTCTCACAAAGTATATAAACAGTATAGTCAGAAGGAGCACATAAAAACATCCAAAATAATTAAATTCTGAAAAGTATGAGTTTCTTTTACTTTTCTTTTCTTTTGATAACGAGCGCAAGTATCCATGGAAAATGGTAATCACTTAACTTTGAATGTTTTGTGATATTTAGAAAGACCAACAAATTCAATATAGTGTCAATAATATTTATTGTCAGTAATATCAGTAGCAGTTTTAAATTATTCATTGTTATTAATAAATGACTTAGCTTCAAACATGTTGTGATATTTAGAAATCTAAAAAATGTCAATATAATGCCAATAATATTTGCTATTTTAGTTTTTCAAAGTAATGTTTATTAAAAGAAAATTCATGGCAATAGCTGGATTTGAACACCCGACCGCAGGGTTATAAATCAGTCACTTATTATTATTATTATTATTATTATTATTATTATTAATTGCTTACATTTATATAGCGCTTTTCTGGACACTCCACTCAAAGCGCTTTACAGGCAATGGGGACTCCCCTCCACCACCACCAATGTGCGATTAGATATGCGATTCCATATTATATTCCCTATTAAACAAATTCTAAAAGTATGCTTTAGTTTACTCCAATAACGAGCGTATTCGCAGAAAAGCTATCACTTTTCTCACAGAGTATATAAACATACAGTAATATGGTCAGAAGGAGCACGTAAAAACGTTTCCAAAACAACCACATGTTAGACTTTGATGCTTAAAATGTTTAGGGAGGAATGAAATACTGGTGTGTATTTTTTCTTTAAACTCCCAATACCAGCAATACACAGTTTACGTAATATTTTTGTTACTAAATTAATATTGTTTATGACCTTCAGATGTGTTATGCTCCTATTCTTTTTATGCTCAGCTACTAAAATTTCCCTTTAGTTGTAAAATTCCATATAAATATTCAATACTAAGTGGATTAAAATGTGCACAGTAAAGAGATTAAATGATTAAATCTTTTCACTACCGACCAATGCACCACGAGTGCCCCTGTCGGTCATTTTGGTCAGCCAATCACGTACCCCGGTACTGCGCTGTGGCTCGTGCGTAGTTGCGTGCGGTATGGGTTTGTACCGCGCACTTTGAATGGCTGCATCTGTATGCTCTTCTTGTTTCTCCTTGGGAGTACAGTGTGAGGGATTGGAAAAATGTCATTTCTGTCAGTTTCTCCTGTCCGATGGGTTTTGATAATATAACCATAAGTTCATAAGACTGAAAAATGCAACAAGCAACCGTAAGTAGCCTAAGCGGTAAAAAAAAGTTGTTTGGCACATAGGTGGAGCAAATGAGACTGGTTCAAGTCAGGGCTGTGGCACCAGCTTTCTGAACACTCCTGGGACTGGTTGGGCTAGAGTCCCCCAGGGTCTCCTGGGCTTGCGACGCAACAGTGCCCCCTGGAGCTGGTGGCCTCCTGTCCATCTTCAGTGTTGAAAGTGATGCTGTGCTTCTTGATGTTAATTCTGCTGTAGATGGGGAGGGGCCCACACTGTGAAACTGAGGGAGGAGGTTCTGACAGTGCGCCTTTCAGAAGTGCAAAATCCTTGTCCATTATGTACTGGTAGAAAGCTTACGGGGGTTGATGGATAACTGAAGGTTCCGATTTGTGCGGATATGAAAAGAAATATAAATTCCAAAAAAAATGTTTTAACTTCTCTTTCCATCTTTCATACTCTCTCTTAAGTGTGAAGAAGCCTGTACAATTAACACCCATTCACTTAGAACCTCCTCCAAAGGAAGAGGGAGCCCCCATGGAGCAAACATAGTATCCAAGGGCTACAATGTGCCCAGCTGGACTTTGCAACAGCCGTACAACCACTATCCCAGCAATCCTGGGTCTTCCAGGGGAGACGTCAGAGGGATCCATTCAAAACACTGAGCCCATGGGATTCACAAGACAGAAGTACCTCAAGTGATTTTTTCTGCGCTTTACATTACATTTTAAATAATGATACTAATTTTTTAGGGAGAAGAGTTATTTTCTAAAGATAGCTCTGGTATGCTGTAACAGACTCTAATGAACAAGACATGAGGGAAAGGCAAAGCCCTGGTGTGAGTGTGAGGGAAAAGTTTCCAAATTTTCACTCATTTTGAAATATCAGGATTTGTGTGGCAAGTGTACAAAGTAGGGGAACAGGGATACAGTTGTTTCAGGTGAAGGCACTTGGAATGCAGGGTATCCCGATTCTAGTCCATGCTTGGCATGTCTATGTGATTGTAAATAAAGTCTTCTTTTGAAGTTGCCCAGACATCGCACCACAGAAGCTACACAGGCATGTGTCTTCTACAGCCTTATTAAACCTTTAGATGGAGATGGCAGTGAAAAAGAGGTGCTATGGTCTCTACTTGGTAGTTCTGTTGTCTGAACTCACAGGACAACTGTGGATATTAAAATCCCTTTGCCGCCAAAACATTAGCTATGAAGAAATGAGTGCACTATTCATCTTGTACATATATTGTAACTAATGTCTATTTATTTAACCAGTACCAGCCAGTGTGGTGTTTTATTTTTGACTAGTATTATTTAAACTGCTAGTACAAGAAAAAAAATAAAAACAGCTGTAATGACTGCCTTTGTCTGCAAATTTAAAATTACAATGCATATCTGTATTTTGGGGGAAATTTTAGTGGCCTATCCTGCAGTAATAGCTTACAGGTTTAATGCTAAATTGGAACTGTGGTTATTTAATTTATCTTTTCATTTTGATGAGAATGTTTCAGGTAGAATATGGATCATATGGAGAGTAGCTTGAATGACTAACACTTGAACACTGCATAACATCACTGTTAATATTTAACTTGCTAACTAATAACTGTAGTAGTGGTGTTTCCTGTGTATGAACAGAATACTTGTTTACAGAAGTGATTTATTGCCTAGGGGTAATAAACATTTCATCTTTCATTTCTGAAGATCAAAATGTCTATAAAGTTTTACTTGTTTACCATCTAAATTATAACATAGTATGAATGTTAATGAAATGTAGAGTGCAACATGTAAGTAGAACACAACTTCTTAATAATGTAGTTAATAATTTTGCATATTAAAATTTTTAAATCATCGACTCCTAATTTACAAAGTTTATAAAGTAACACTATTATTTGCATTAGTAGTTGGGAATCTTTAGAGTCCAGTATGGTCCAAATGAATCCTCTTTCTTGGATGAGCTTTCCCAGTTCATGGTTTGGATTGGCAGTCCATAGACTTAAATAGTAAAAGTCTTAAGCACATATTCTGTTGACGTTTAAATAAGGAAAAAATAATCACATAAGAATTAGTTTCCGCATTCATATTGTTTGAAAGTCTCTTGTTCTTTGTGTATGGTTTTACTTGTTTTCTTATAAAGATTAATGTATGATCACAGTTTTGTATGCAGTGTGCTAATGTGCTGTTCTTTCAGCTACCGCCATGCATAATGTTGTCTTTATCAGCTGATAATGGCCCAGAGACATTTCTGATTGTACAGTTTTATAGAAGTCTGGCATGATTATCTGTATGGTTCTACACTACAATTTTTTTCTTGTCTTAATAAAAAAAACTTAATTTTATAATATGCATTTTATTTTTCATGGCCGTGGGGCATAAACGTTACGGCACTGCACATGTGACTGTGTACGTTCCCCATTTCTGGTAATGTGCTCCTTGGACTTTCACTCAGAACCCACTGCATAACATGATGGACCAGTAATTTTCCTGGTTTTATTTAACATACAAATAGAAAGATACTTTATTGATCCCGTGAGGGAAATTGCAGTGCAACAGCAGGTTAACACAGACAACACAGACACAGTGTAACGAATGATACAATAATAATACAGTACATACAATACAATCAGTAGAAGAGTTACTCACAGTTTAGAACACACAAAGAACAGAACAAAACCAGAACAGAACGTAGACTTTAAAATCCTCATGCTCACCTATAAGGCTTTACGTGGCTTGGCACCTCAATACCTGTCTGAACTTTTATCGCCCTACTCCCCACCTCGCAACCTCCGCTCTTCAAATTCTGCCCTCCTTATTGTCCCCCAAGCCCGTCTACATTATATGGGCGACAGGGCCTTCTCCTGCTATGCCCCCAAGCTCTGGAACTCTTTGCCCAAGGATATCAGAGAGTCACCTTCTCTAAACTCCTTCAAATCCAGACTCAAAACCTTCTTCTTCAGAAAAGCCTTTACTTAACTGGTTCCATTCTTCACCCCTCTGCTCTTCTTAATACCACCTTCCACGGTCTCCTCTATTGTTATTGTTCTATTGCTGTAATTATAATTATGTCCTATCTTGTGAAATCTTCTTATTTATTGTTGTAGTCTTCTTATTTATTGTTATTGTCATCCTGTAAAGCGCTTTGAGAAGTCACCTTTAAAGGTGCTACATAAAATAAAGTTTATTATTATTATTATTATTATTATTATAACAGTACACAAAGAAGTCGTATTGCACAATATGCCTGTAAATAAATATAAATGTATTGCACAGGTCCCTGGCATATATTGCAAAAAAAGAACAGATGCATCGGTTTACTGTTCAGTCCAGAAACAGGTCACTGTCAATGTTGCCTCTGCCCAGACGCAAGCTGGATGCGTTGTACAGTCTTATGGCAGAAGGCAAGAATGACCTGCTGTAGCGCTCCCTGTCGCACCGTAGATGAATCAGTCTATTGCTGAACGTGCTCTTCATTTCTATAAGCGTGTCATAGAGGGAATAGGAGACGTTGTCCATGATGGGCTCTAGTTTGGACACCATTCTCCTTTCAGCCACTACCTCCAGGGGGTCCAGGCCAGACCCAATGACAGAGTTTGCTCTCCTGATGAGCTTGTTCAGCCTGTTGGAATCCACTGCTCTAATCCCAGAGCCCCAGCATACCACCACGTAGAAAATGGCGCTCGCCACCACCGACTGATAGAACATATGTAGCATTTTACTACACACATTGAAGGACCTGAGCCTCCTCAAGAAGTAAAGTCGGCTCTGACCCTTCTTGTAAATGGCCTCGATGTTCTTAGACCATTCCAGTCTATGGTTGATGTGCACTCCCAGGTACTTGTACGAGTCCACCATCTCCACGCCACTCCCATGAAGGTAGACAGGAGTAGGTTGGACCCTCTTCCTCCTGAAGTCTATCATCAACTTCTTAGTCTTTGCTACATTCCATTGCAGGTGGTTCTCCCCACACCACTCCACAAAGCTGCTGACCAGTCCTCTGTACTCTTAAATATGTTAAGAACAGAAAGTCACCAAGCCCTATTAAACATTAGCCAAACTATCTAATGTTTTCGGACACTACCTTTGCCAACCTATTTCAATTAACCTAATAAGATGGCTGCCTCCACTGGCCTCATTAAATTCTTTATCAGCCTTGCCTGTTGACCCCAAGTGAACAAACCAACTCCCTTAAATACACAGCAACCCACTTCTGCATTTTGACAACCTTAACCATTAAATACTGTCCCAGTTTAACAACTTGTAACCACCTGTCTACCTCAATATTAGTCTGGAAGCCAGTTTTGCTGCCTCTAGTGGCAAAAATGCTTAAACATTTCATTCAAATCATAGTAGTAATACATATGCAGTATGAATAATCACTTATTCAATGAATAAGAATTATGAATAAAGTGCACTTTTGAGGGACCAATAAAAAAGGGGTCTTTACCCTGCAGTAAACAGTGTTGGGTTTGAAGACTTGAGCATGTGATGTTTTGAAATTTAAACCCTAAATGTTTTAATTCAATTTCATCTCTTCATTTAAACTTTTTTTTGTTACACCTGTAGCGGCAAGGCTTATTAAAAATACAGGAATTAAGTTTGCCGCTCTCTTGCTAGTCCCTCTGTCTCTCATCTCAGTGGTGCTGGATACAGAGAGGCCATTCCATTTGGTTCACATTTAAGGTGTTTTTCTAGCTGATAGTTTCCTGATATGGAACAGCTCCCAAAGCTGAGATTCACCAGCCACCCTAATAAATGGTCATCTCTGGCGCCTTACTGTCTGGGAAATTCCTTGGGAGAGTCTCATCCCAAGGTTTACAACCCTAAGGTCAGAGTGCATTGTTACTTATCCTCCACTTCGATCAGCCAATCAGGAACTGGTAGGGCAGGGTAACCACACGTGGGTCTCGAATGACCGCAGAACTTTAAAACAATGAACGACCGTAGTTCCTCCAGATAAAACAGGCAGCACAAGGCCCAGAAAGGGGCTCCTCCAGGACATTGTCAGATTCATCTCGGACAATTATGTAATGGCCAGTGTGTCTGAATGCCAGGACTTTCATTTGTTCTAACAGTCAAGACGAGAAGTTGCCCGCGCCGCGTAACCAGAGGATCTGCCCGAGGTTAGCCCAGCAGCAAGCCTCGTGAACCCACTGCAAGCGCTCACCTGATCAACGAGTGAACTACGGTCGGAACTGTGGACAGCTGAATCTAGGGATTCAGGACTAGCGCTACAGACCGGTTTCTTCCCATCTAAAGAGTGTGACCTGCTTGGAACCGCGGTCACTTTTCATGTGCACAAACTCTTGCTAGTTTCAGCCAGAACTAACTAGCCCGTCTTCAGAGAGCCCACTGCTAGCACGCCACAGGAGAAATCTCTCCCTCCTTCTTCCCCACATCACACTGAACCAGCACAGCTTGGCACCGGGCCTGAGGACACCGATGCAGCAACAGCCTGCCACTGTTTCTTTGTGTCCGCGGGAGATCTGAATCCACACAGATTGGATGAGTATTCAACATTCTGCATTACAGCTCGAGAATTCAGTTGTTACCTCAATCCCAGTTGATATCAATTTAATTCCTATGAGTGATGTACTTGCTTGCGAGTATCTAGTGTAGAAGTTGTAATCTAAGTTAATTTACGAAATGGTATAAATGAATAGTATACTGAATGTATGTCCCTCTTCGTGATGGAATATATACCTTTTGTATTCTGCTAACCCTCACTATAAGATCTGTTATGTTTATATGCACATTTTATGTATTTATTTTCAGGTTAATACCCAGTGATCCTCTGAAATAACATATCCTAAAGGGTATAGGATTCTCTGGGAGAACTTCATGAATTTTAGTGAAGAGTTAACTTAAGAGTAGTCGGAAGCGAACAGAAACATTGATTAAGTGCATGTTCCATGCGGCAGGAAAATCAATGAAAGGTCATGAGCCAAAATATTTCCCTATTTTAAAACGCAGTCTGCTGAAGTCTTATCCTGCACAACTGACTTACGCAAATATCTTCATGCTGTGTGGTTGGATTTATCCAATGACAGGCTCTCATAATTGTTTGTAATTTTCCAGTGAATGCATTCATACCTGCAGACCAAACAGGTCATTTCATAAGGGAAACATTTTAAGGATAGACAAATGAAAGGAAAAATCAGCCACGGTTTTTTACAGTTAAAAATGTTAAAGATCTGGGGGCTTTGACTGCAGAGAGACAGATAGTTGATGGTAGTTCATTTTTTGCTTTGGTGAATGGAGTAGTTGGCAAAACTAGTAATAAACTGCTCCCAGAGAGGGAGGTCTATGGAGAGCTGGAGAGAATGTTCTGAGTGTATCTAATCTCCAGTTACCCATCCTGTCATCCTCTGCTGCTCTGCTTCCTAAGAAAAAGAGAGTTGTATACAGCTTAAAATAACCCTGTGAATGTATTAAAGGAATTACATAACCTACATGATAGAATGTTAATAGACACCCTTCTTCTATAAAAATCACAAGGCCACATTATCAAACATTTGAGTTTGTTTCATATTGTTGTCGCAATTGTGTTGAGGCATCTGTGGAAACAAGCCACTGACTTAACTCAGTGTTCTTCTGATAAAGAGGATGATTCCAAACCTTTTTCTAAAATAAAATTGGCATGGTTCTCTCCTAGCAGCAGTTTCAGGAAAACAGCAAGTCATCTAAACTGTGAAGATACCCATTCTCATTGGTACGCATCAAAACAGCCACCCTTCCTAAGGAACAAGTAATAGGTTTATTCCATGCTGAAAAAAAGAAGAGAGAAAACACAACGTTTCGGCCGTGGAGCCTTTTTCAGGTGACCTGAAGAAGGCTCCACGGCCAAAACGTTGTGTTTTCTCTCTTCTTTTTTTCAGCATGGAATAAACCTATTACTTGTTCCTTTGCAGCCTACGCATGCTGACGCAGCTACCCACCTGAACTACTACACCCTTCCTAAGGTTACAAATATGACTCATCAGTTTCTGTTAACTCCTCGATGGATCTTGTGCAGCCACTACCAGAAGAAAAATGAGGTATTAGCTTCTGCTTCTTTTAAATACAAGTTTTGAACCCTCGCACACAATTCTTGGCATTTTAATAAAAGGTAATGATGACTGCTGTTATAGATCTCGTGTAAGTCTTTTTATTAGGGACAAAAGTTGTTTTTAGAACATTTTCTCACTCTTATTTTTTAAAGCTCAGACATATGGTATTTAACTGCACTTGAAAACTTATAAAAACGTCAGAAGCTCTGCCTTATTTACAAGCTACCTTTTTCTTGTGTTTTTTCCTTTATGTCATTAAGTCTGAAAATTACAGCGCTATAAAAGACATATCAGGTACTTCATCCACAATACAGTAATAGAAAGAGGAAGAAGAATCCAAATTTGTTTTAGTAAAACATGGGGAACTTGTTTTTCCATTGCCTAGGCTGCAGCTTTCAGCCTTTGATTACTTGTAACAGGAGAGCTTTTCCTGGAATCACCTGAGATTCAAACAAAAGCCTGACATAGACAGGCCTTTTATTAAATCCTTTTGTCACTCTCCAGCATGTAGCTTGCTACCCAAAGGCCTTGGTCTGTCAATATTTGTCATATCCTGAGCCCAAAAGTGCACCTTTAATTTAAGATAAATATGAAAGATGTGGGATGCCAATCTATGTTTTTCTCCAATTATCCATTTTGATATTTGACTATCATAGATATCTTGGAAACCTTTATTGTACACCAGATATGTCTGTACAATAGCAATAGCAATTTTACTGTATGAAGAATCTGTTGAGTACATTACATAGTAAAAGAACATAAGAAAAGGCTACAAGCAAAAAGTGTCTGTTAGTAGCTCAGTGATCTCATTCAACTAACTCTTGAAAAAAACCAGGATAACAGTTTTGCAATATGGTTGGATAGTTTATGTCATAACACTTTGTGTAATAAGTGCATCTTGTTCTTGGTTTTAAATGTCCTTATGATTTCCACTAGTATCTCCTGATTTTCATTTCATTTTGTTCTAAAGATGTCCATTGGGTTGACTTTGTAAACTTGTCTTTGGGATTTTGAATACTTGTATCAGTTGCTTCAGTTGCTTTTGTAGTCTTCTCTGTTCAAAGTGTTGGGAAGAACATTACAAAAAATGAAAGAATTGATTTATTGGTTGGTTAAAAATATTTATTTTAACCTCTCAGTACAGAACATGTTTTTAAGACTGGGAATATATTGTATCTGACCACTTTTCTTGCAAATTGATCTAGAGTAACTATTTGTGTAAGGTAATTTGATTTCTGTTACCCTGCTTAAAACAAGGTCTTATTAGTGCATTATACAATTTTAATGTCCCCTTATTATACACTTTTATCTATACTGAGGGCTGTTAAAAATGGAACAAATTAATATGGGAACCAGTAGAAACTGGTACATATTTAAAGCCACTCGGCATTGATTAACATTGTCTTCCAACTTTATTGTCTTCCACATTGTTTTGAAGATGAAAATGGTGTCAACATAGAAACTGAGAACTTTTTCATAACTTTTTCAAGTTATATATTTCCCATCTGTTGTCTGTAGTGTATGTTGTTGCTACCTGCATGTACATTTAGTGCAGTGCTTTACCTTGATGAAAAGATTAAACAGAATTAAACTTTCATGAGGAACATTATCAAAACCTTTACAATCTCAACCGGCCAGTGTTATATACATTATTGACGCTCAATATCACTTTTAAGTTGGATGTCTCACCTGTTTACAAAGATAATGAGTTAGTAAGCTTGGTACCAGCCCTGATTCACAAAAAAGAGCAAACAGTTTGGCCTGGGTATCTCAGAAATATAGCATTGGGAGACACAAAAACAGTTCTGTTAAGCTATCTGTTGCCAGTCAATTTAAAAGCACAGCAAACACACTGCTTTAGAGCAGCAAAATTATCACAATGCAAACATTGCAATAGATTAGCATCATATTGCATACCACTCTCCTGGACTTCAACTGGAAGAAAAATCTAAAATGTTTGGCAGCTGTAATTTAAGAATAAAGGCAATGTGTACATTCTAACTATAATGGCTACTGGATAAATATAGACCTGTTATATTGAAGAGAAACATAAAAAATGTTCGACTTTAGTTGGTATTGTTGTCTAAGGTGTTTTGTCCATCTTTCTGCATTTTTGATCATCCAAATGCTTTGTTTCTGGAATGAAATGCATGATGGATCAATGTAGACAATAATAACTTTTATTTTTAAAGCGCTTTTCCCGAACCCAAGAACGCTGTAATCGGACAATTTTAGCAAAACAGAGCTTGGCAAAAAGTTTAGATTTCAGTTAGTCAAAGAAGTTGTCTCTCGTAGAGAAGACAACCAGAAGATTATGGATTAAATTCCATCTGGGTTACCCTTGAACTTTAATCTGAGATACTTAATCCCAGTCCACCCAGCCGTAAAGAAAATTACCAGCATAGCTGGAGATAAACCTGCAGTGACTAGCTTTCCATCCAGCGAGGAGTCACATACTCTCAATCCACTTTACAGAACCTGGAGTAAGGTCTGACATAACAAACAAGCAAAGTCAAATCCATTCTTTGCTCTATTTAAATTATTCCTAATTTACACTGTGTCATTCCTGACTTGTAAAACCAGTGACACTTGTAGTACTAAAATAAGGATCCTCCAAACTGAAAAAATGTGTTTTACCTTTGCTGAAAGAACAAAGTAATTCATTTTCAATTTTTAACATTTGGATACATGAATCTATTGAAATGATTTAAGAAATAGAAGTCAACTGCATTTTCAATACTTTTATTCCGGCTATTAATAGAAACATCTTACATTGGATAAACTTTTCACTCAAAATAACAATAGTGCAAAATATAAATACAGCTTCCAAAATGATCGTTGTCAGTAGGTTTTGTCTGATTTTAGAGATTATATGCAAATTATTCATCCAGAAAAAACTGATCCAGTTTTTCCTATCTTGGAAAGAACATCAAGACTAGCTATAAGTAAGCAAGTATACCTCCTATTGAAAACCTTCCCATTATCACTTTAAGGTAGCTCTTTAGCAGAGTCTACAACAGAGTCATTGTTTTCAAACAGGACAATTTAGTGTAGCTGTCAGTTAAAATGACTGTATAAGTTAGGGCTCCAAAGTATCATACAAAACGGTTTTACAGCATACAACATATCACACAAAATTACTATCCAGTTTTGTTATTTTGAGTTTCGATTTAAAAACATGCAGTTTTGAAGTGCCTCTTTTGAAGAACAGAGAAGTGGTGACTATTCAAACTGTTATGATGTAATTCGTGAAGAACCACAGGAATCTGTACTAGAACCACTTCTCTAACGTACAGTAGTTAATAAACTGGTTAAGTTTGTGGGTTATACCAACTTAAGAGGATTAATGAACTCTCTAGAAGCAGAAAGTCAAAATGATTTAAAAAAAGTTTTAGATACAATTCAAGACTGGACAAGCACCCTGGCACACACCAAACAAACCTGGCAGATGATGTTTAATGTAAACAAGTGTAGGGTTGGGTTTGCATGCAGGTAGTAAAGACATAAACTGTAAATTCAAAACTGGAATTGCTAGAAGAGCGTGTTTATGTGGGAAAAAAAACAGATTTTCATATTCTCATACATACCTCTTTTACATCTTCCAGACAATGTGGGGAAGCAATAAAAAAGGCAAAGAGAATGTTAGGCTATACTGTATAATCGGAAGTGTGGAAGTTTAAGGGATGTTAAAATTGTATAATGCATTAGTTGGGCTTCATTAAGTATATTTAAAATTTTGGTTGCTACAAATAAGATATTGCAGGTCTGGAATTAGTCAAGAAAAGAGCAACCAAATGCATTTCAGAACTTTACTAAATATTCTACAGTATACATGCTGATATAACTGAATAGAGAAGACATTGGAACGTGAAACAAGTATTCAAAACTCTCAAATGAGCTGACAATATACATGGAGTGGACTTATTCTGAATGAACAGTGAAACATGAAACAGAGCACTCAAATGGAAACTATGCACTATGTGAACGTGTATTTAATCCTGTGAAGGGTACCTGGGAGAATGGGAGGGTTGGGGGAAGAAGGAATAAGTTACCCAGCCATGTGTCTAAGGCCAATACTCTGGCTTCCTTCAAGAAATGGCTGGATGCTACTAGCTATCCAGTGGGCAGAATGGTCTCCTCTTGTTTGTAGCCATTTTTATGCACTCAGTGGAACTGCTCCTCTGGCAAGATAGGGCCATTTATCACTTAAATGTCACTGATTTTGGAGAAACGCCTTTGACATATTGTCCTTCTTGGGCCTTTGTGCACCACTGTCATTATACAGTATTTCTTCACAGTTCCGGTAATAACTGGCTCATGCATTGTTACTTCCAAAAAGCGCTTCAGTTGGACAAAGGCAGTCCCTGCCTAATGCAGCCTTTGTTCAAAACTCCATTAGACCGTGGGGGGGGCAGTTGCTTTGTAACAAACCTCCGCCTTTTTGTGTAATTTAACTGCTCTCTCACTGACTGAAACAGACCACTGATGAAACGGTTATTTATTTTATATTGTCTGATGTAGATTCAATCATAAAAAACAATACATTATATACATACAAGGGCTTTACTGTGCAATTTCATACCACATTTGGAAATGAGCTTAACAGTATACATTATACTGTATATATATTGCTTGCTGCTGTGTCTTTCTCACACCAAAGAAGGCTCCATGGCCGAAACGTTGTGTTTTCTTTCTTCTCTTTTCAGCATGGAATAAATCTATTACTTGTTCTTTGCAACCTATGTATGCTGATGCAGCTACCCACCTGAACTACTACATTATATATATGTTACTTACTGTACAATATATCACTATGATGTTATCCTGCTTTTCAAGATCTTTGTTCTAAGATATTTTATTTAACTGACTTGTAGGGACGTTATAAGGATTATGAAATATTGAAAATATTTGTGAACATGACCAACCCTGTTCCTGGAGCGTCAATAACCTGTAGGACTTAGAGGTCTCTTGAAGGCTTGGGTCTGTTAATATCTGAAAGAAGAGGCATTGTGAACCAATTAAGCCAAGTAATAAATTTAATAATTTAATAAAATATAAAATCAAAGGGACTTATGTCTTTTAAAACCAAGGCTGACCACATCTGATCTGCAAAAGGTAGAGTTATGTGTGCATGTTAAGAGACTCTTTCTTCTTTCCTCCAACAGGATTAAGCACTGTGTTTGCCGTCATTCTTATCCAGGTAACAGTACAGGTACATAGACACCACCATGGCTGCCACCTGTAAAGACAAACATAAACTGATTTCTAATCCAGAATGCAAAGTAACTGAGCCCTTGTAACATCACCATTCTGTTTACAGGAGCCATTTTTCAAAGCTTTTTTGTCCTCGTTCAGAATTTGGTCCCTGCTTTCTGATAGCCTTGTCAAAGTTTATTGATTAAAATATAGCACAGCAGGGTTGAGTTGTGAAAAAGAATCAATTTTTATTTTGCATTTTAATACTCTGTTTGAAAATTAACTGCAGTTTCTTTTGGATTTAAAGATGTGGAGTAAAATAGATTGGTTACACAAAGAGAACATAAACAGCTTAACAACCTGTCTCTTTTAGAGTGGGGGTTGATGGAAAAGAGATTAAAGTCTAAAGTCATATTCCATTTTCTTTGCCCTTTAAAATTATTATTTGATATGCTGAATACATTAGGAATTAACTGTATTAGCCTTTATCAAGTGTTAGCACTGAAGGCATAAATAAATATGACATTATAATGGCTAAATATCTGACACTTAGAAGATTAAGTAGTACCCAGCATGGGAGGCCAAAAACATTATAAAATAAAGAAATTATCCATTTAAAAGCAGCCATTGGGGGTTCCATCAATTTTAAGTGCCTGCATTTAATCCTTTATGATCAAAAACATCTACTGCAGCTTGCATATTGATCTCTCTCAAGGATCACATGCCTGTTCTTACCTCGAGAGCACAGATTCCAACAGCAATACCTCCGACAATGCTGGCATTCTTTTTTAAAGTCTGTAACAGTTGCTGGAAACATCCCTGGAAGTGAAGAAAAGCACTTCATTGTCAGCCACAGCCCAGAGTGTCTGCACGTGACTAAAACTCTGAGTTTGATGTTAGAGCTTAGAGTTCTGAGCTCTAATAAGGTAAAGCTTGGAGAGGGACAATGCGCTATTTGTGTTCAAATCAGCAAGTAAAATAAAAGCACAGGGCTTCTTTGTTATAAAACATTCTAATAAAAGTACCATACTTCCTTAGTTTTAACCACTTTCTGTATTTTGGGCGAGGTTTATTCTGGAGCCTTCAGATCAGTGTTCACAACCAATTTGTAGACATTGTAGCTCTAAACATGACTGTTCTTTAAGTAATTTCTATCTCACATTTGTATTCTAATTCTGTATTGCAATGAGAAGACAGAGGGCTGAATTTGTGATTGACAGGAGACTGAAATCACCTCATCGAAATCCAGCCTCTCAGAAAGTCCATGTTATGTATAGCAACAGCAGTGCTTACCTCTATTTTACCGTTCTCTGCAGCACTTGGACTACACATTGAGGTGTTTCTGGTACAGCAGAAGGAGGGGTAGGTGCCATTGTGGTTTTTGTAGTAAACTGAATCAGTAAAGTCTGTGTAGTTCATAAAACCACAGCAGTTCAGCTGAAAGAGACCAAGAAAAATAGGAAAATTACTCTTCTAGAATAATCAAAGATGATTTCCAGAATCCTACAATGTTAGCGGAAATACTAAAACGCTACTCCAGACTTTTACTGCTCTGTGTGTATGTATAGTATCACAGAGGATGTGTCATAATAATCTTCTAGCCACAGGGAAAAAGTGGCAAGATAATCCTCTGGCCTCTATCCTTCATGATACCTTTCTGCACAAAAAGATAATTCCATTGTAATACAGAGGAGTGTACATTAAAATATTTTTTTATTGCAGAAACAAAAAAACACTTCTATTTTTTCTACCATGTGAACATTGTCCTGCTTTGTCACAATCAATATATGTTTTAGACCGTTTTAAAAATGGCACACTTTAAGTAACAGTGCTTCCACATCTGGACCAGGAGCAGGGGAAGGGCTTTATGGGCTGAACTACAGTGCCTTGCGAAAGTATTCGGCCCCCTTGAACTTTTCAACCTTTTGCCACATTTCAGGCTTCAAACATAAAGATATAAATTTTTTATTTTATGTGAAGAATCACCAACAAGTGGGACACAATTGTGAAGTGGAACGAAATCTATTGGATTTTTGAAACTTTTTTAACTAATAAAAAAATGAAAAGTGGGGCGTGCAAAATTATTCGGCCCCTTTACTTTCAGTGCAGCAAACTCACTCCAGAAGTTCAGCGAGGATCTCTGAATGATCCAATGTTGTCCTAAATGACTGATGGTGATAAATAGAATCCACCTGTGTGTAATCAAGTCTCTGTATAAATGCACCTGCTCTGTGATAGTCTCAAGGTTCTGTTGAAAGCGCAGAGAGCATCATGAAGACCAAGGAACACACCAGGCAGGTCCGTAATACTGTTGTGGAGAAGTTTAAAGCCGGATTTGGATACAAAAAGATTTCCCAAGCTTCAAACATCCCAAGGAGCACTGTGCAAGCGATCATCTTGAAATGGAAGGAGTATCAGACCACTGCAAATCTACCAAGACCTGGCCGTCCCTCTAAACTTTCAGCTCAGACAAGGAGAAGACTGATCAGAGATGCAGCCAAGAGGCCCATGATCACTCTGGATGAACTGCAGAGAACTACAGCTGAGGTGGGAGAGTCTGTCCATAGGACAACAATCAGTCTTACACTGCACAAATCTGGCCTTTATGGAAGAGTGGCAAGAAGAAAGCCATTTCTTAAAGATATCCATAAAAAGTCTCGTCTAAAGTTTGCCACAAGCCACCTGGGAGACACCCCAAACATGTGGAAGAAGGTGCTCTGGTCAGATGAAACCAAAATCGAACTTTTTGGCCACAATGCAAAACGATATGTTTGGCGTAAAAGCAACACAGCTCATCACCCTCAACACACCATCCCCACTGTCAAACATGGTGGTGGCAGCATCATGGTTTGGGCCTGCTTTTCTTCAGCAGGGACAGGGAAGATGGTTAAAATTGAGGGGAAGATGGATGCAGCCAAATACAGGACCATTCTGGATGAAAACCTGTTGGAGTCTGCAAAAGACCTGAAACTGGGACGGAGATTTATCTTCCAACAAGACAATGATCCCAAACATACAGCAAAATCTACAAAGGAATGGTTCACAAATAAACGTATCCAGGTGTTTGAATGGCCAAGTCAAAGTCCAGACCTGAATCCAATCGAGAATCTGTGGAAAGAGCTGAAAACTGCTGTTCACAAACGCTCTCCATCCAACCTCACTGAGCTCGAGCTGTTTTGCAAGGAAGAATGGGCAAGAATTTCAGTCTCTCAATGTGCAAAACTGATAGAGACATACCCCAAGCGACTTGCAGCTGTAATCGCAGCAAAAGGTGGCTCTACAAAGTATTAACGCAAAGGGGCCGAATAATTTTGCACGCCCCACTTTTCATTTTTTTATTAGTTAAAAAAGTTTCAAAAATCCAATAGATTTCGTTCCACTTCACAATTGTGTCCCACTTGTTGGTGATTCTTCACATAAAATAAAAAATTTATATCTTTATGTTTGAAGCCTGAAATGTGGCAAAAGGTTGAAAAGTTCAAGGGGGCTGAATACTTTCGCAAGGCACTGTATATCTGGATCAGGACACTGAGCAAGACCTGTACTGGCTGAACCACATTTCGACAAGGACAGTGAACCGGGACTCTGAGCAAGACCTCTACTGGCTGAACCACATTTATAAGGACACTGAACCGGGTCTCTGAGCAAGACCTGTACTGGCTGAACCACATCTCGACAAGGACACTGAACTGGGTCTCTGAGCAAGACCTGTACTGGCTGAACCACAACTCGACATGGACACTGAACCGGGAATCTGAGCAAGACCTGTACTGGCTGAACTATATCTCGACAAGGACACTGAACCAGGACTCTGAGCAATACCTGTACTGGCTGAACTATATCTCGACAAGATCACTGAACCAGGACTCCTCCATTCTTAGATTTGCTGAATAGTTTCATTTTTTAAACATTTGAAAATAACTTGCAGAAAATGAAAAGCCAATTCAAATTTAAAGCTTAAAAAAATTACCAAATTTACAGTACCTCTGTCATGGTGACATTCCATATCTTGGTCACATCTGGCTGAATGCTATATTCATTTTGCAAAGCAGGGGTTGCCCAAGCCCTGAGGATACTCTCAGCCTGGGTATTAAACAAAGACAGGCCATCAGGACTGGACATGATAACACATCTGTATGGAAATCACAGCAGGTCTCTGGTGCATGATGATGATCAAGGAAAACAATGTCAAAGAGATGTTTTTATATTATAAACACTATGCATGCATCAGCATAGTCCATTTTTGTTTGGTTTAATGAAATCAAAGGAAATGACTTGCTGCCAAATCTCAAGGTAAATATAATGGCTTTAAGGTAATCTCTTTATTCCCACTTTTTCATTAAGAATTTTAATTTTGCCACAGAGCTATTCAAACAGCACTGAAACATATGTCCATCTTTAGAAGTTACGTTGTTTTTGCTTTATCAAGGTAAGAAAAAGATATCTTCATTAGTATGTTTTCAGCTTTCTTCCAGTCTAGTTTCTAGAAATATTTACAGTATATGTATATACTTTGTATATTGTCTCACTCTTTCAGGTTTAAAACTGTGCTTGGTCACAAGCTGTTTTCTGACTTTAAGTTGAAATATGTGTTGCTGCATATTTTGATTAGTTGGGCTAAGATGACACACTGGCTTCCTCAGTCCCTTTTCAAAAAGAGCCCTGGGGAAAATGGAAACATACTACAATTAAAACTCCCTCCAGATGCTGGATGTGATATGCAGAACAGACAGACTATTAACCACATGTACATTCATCACTGTCTGTCACTGAAAATCCCAGGTTATTTCTGAATTCTCAGGAACCTTGCAAGACATAAAAGCTTGTGAGACCAGGACAATACTGAACTCACACACATAGCAGGAACTCACCTTCCAGACAATTCAGGTCTAATTTAGATTAAGCCAGGCTTAATTTTTTTATTTGACAGATTACATCAATGAAAATACATTGAGCAAATGAAAAAGGCATTTGAGTATCACACTTGTTTACTTTTTTGCCTATTGTTAGAACATAAAAAGACATAAAATTTGTGAAAACCTGTGTGTAAAGAATTTATTGGGAATCTGTAGACATATTAAAACAGTCATAACTTTGTTATTTTTAACATATAGCTGTGTAGTACGTAATGATTCTGTGAGTTTTTTCCACCTTATTTGCTTGCATAATACATTCATGAGTTTATTCCTTTTAATTATATGGCAAAATAAAATGAAATAATAAAAAATAAATCCAATCTAGAATTTACATCTTGACCTTTTTAAGACCTAATGCATTAAAAGCATTGCACTGCGCAGTATAGCTTAAGACACTGATGAAAGGTCTGGATTAATTTGGTTAGGCATGAAATGGTAATTTACTTCCAATTTTCCCAAGCCAAATCACATTCATTTTGAAAATGTAGCCGTGTTTCCTGTGGATTCTCCAAAGACCAGCACTCCTATTAGTCCACACACTTTGCTGGGCACTATAGAAATGAGCATTACCATCTGGGATATAAATTGAACAGGACACACGTACTCCAACATAGAATGAATGACCAGTTTCAGGATAAAACACATAAATGAAAATGCCATTCCAGACCTATACAGCTTGTCTCTGCAGCTCCTTTTTACCTCAGCCAAGATTATTCTGAAATTTGTAATTTGAAACTGGTTTTATTTTCTTTATTAGAAGGTTTTTCTAACCTCCCTCACATACTTCATTTGAAATGTGGTAATTATTATACATTTCAGAAAATGGGGAAACATTTACATGTAAATAGCCTACTTTGCATATAAAATGCAGGAACCTCAATATTCAAATGTAATAAATTGCTTAAAGTAAGAACTGTCGCCAGTAGCGAGAGGTAATCTGGGAGTCATTGAGCCTGTGTGTGTACTGAATCAGGCATAAACACGGGTAATTTAATGAAGCCAGAATATGACGAAAATTTACATTGAGATAAAATGAAAAAAAAGAGAAGGGAGGGAGGGTCAGGGGCATTGAGTGACTTACAAATGAAGTGTAGGCGAGGGCTACAACAGCAGCAGCGACTTCAGCAATGAAAATGATCAAGACAATGGCAAAGAACTGGAAGAGAGGCAAAGACAAAGGACACATGAGCCCAACTTGGCAGCCTGTCTTCTAGAGCAGTAATAGACTGAACTCTGCAATGGCATTTGTTTAAACTTATTAAATCAGATACTCGTCCAGGTTCTTCAGTCCTTTACCCATGTTCAAATGAACAAGTACATTTCTTCAGAATAGGCGTGCCTTAAGCCAAGGCACCTTGTGTGTTTTGTATTGTGAGTTCTCAATACCAATCTCACTGCTCGGTATACCTAAAGTATTAAACAGTCTATTTTTCTAAAGAGTGTGTTACAATAGATGTCAAACAGTTACTGTACGTCATCCTTCAAGCATATAGCACTGTGAACTAAAAAGGCCTTTGTTTGCTTTGGTACATACAGTACATTGCTAGTTTCTTCAGGGATTTTACTTAACAGATGTACACCCCAACTATGCCTCTTTCATGAAAAAGAGTTTGACCGCAGAAAAACAAGTTAAGAAACACATGCAGCTGCCCTGCCCTCGTAGCACTCGTACCATGATGAGGAGGCACTTGCTTTCTCTTTGAGCTCCACAGCAGCCCAGGAAGCCCAGCAGGACGAGCACGGCCCCAATGGCGATACAGAAGTAGCCTACGTTGACGAACTGCACGGCCTGGGCCGAGATGGGTCCCAGGACCTTCAGGAAGGATCCCCCATCCACGCTGGCCCATATTCCTACTGCCAGCAAGGTGGCCCCTCCTAACTGCAGAGGACAAGTGAGAGAAGAAGGAACTGCTGTAGGATCCCAGGAACTCTGGGATCACTGACTTTCAACACAAACTGACACACGTCACAGCCCAATACAGCTGTAACCCCCACTTCCTCTCTGTTTCGGGCCCACATGGTAAACTGGTTTCTCCACACCGAAACAAAACATCAACAACTGACTAAGGAGTTAAATGCAACCTGATCTCATTCTTTCTCATCCTCACACATCACAAGATATATTTTTTAAAAAGGCACATTATGGTGTATAGATATTAGATAATTTAATAATTTATGTCCTCAATTTATGCTTACTATATTTAAATTATTTTAGCAAGTAGACTGTTTTAGTATGAAGTTAAGTCAAATCTGAGTGGGAAGACACATTTCCTTTAGTTATAGCAGTACGGTGTTCTTTAAAGTGTTTTAAGGAAATGGTATTGTATAGTGTTGCATAGACAAAAGTGGCGATTTCATTCAAATTCACTGAACCTTTCGGATTTGTGAATGGGCTTAGAGGTTCCTTTTTCATAGTGTAACCTTAGAAAATTTGTAACCTTGAAAATTCAGGAGCTTTTAGAAACGTGTTTTGTATTCTGCTGCAGTGTTTTATTACCTTAGTGTAGCTTTTGTAAACCTTAATAGTGATTGCTTTTCATATATAACTTGTAAAACATATTCTAAATGTCTTTTTTCCATTTAAGAGCTATTTTACTTTGACTCAATTACCATCCCTTTGAAAAAGCCAGGCTGCGTACACACATTTAAATTTAGAGGCCTATTCCAAAGTTTTGTTCTTAAAAGAGACTAAATCTGATTATAATTAATACAGAATATTAAATGTTAACACTTCTGCAAAGTATCACTGTTCCCTATTTTCACTAGAATTCATGCACAAGTTATCAAACTTCAGGCAGCAGGATGATATGTCACCTGTGATGTTTCTGTGAAACCCAACACTTCTCTGAATGCAAAGCCATTCCTGTCACTATTTTACAAGTACTCAGTAAAACATAATGCCCATTTCCAGATTCAGCTCCATATCTACAGCTCCCACATGGACATATCAGGCTGCAATGTTCCTGTATCTTCTGATGTGCACCCAGACTGTTGTTCTCTAACTTTCAATAATCCCACAAATCAAACATGACAAGCATATTGTTCCAAACTCCAAGCCCACAAACTTTTCTTTTCTCCTGAAATAATTAATCTTGGCACATCCATTCTTTCTTGAAATTCTTTGATCGGATGTTGCATGTGAAAGCAGTTGTGTCAAAGCAAACACACCTGGCATAGATTAAGTGTGAATCAAGATGTATTTTGAGAATCAAATTGTCATGCAAGAAAAATGAATTAAAACGAATGACAGAATGTACAAAACCTCATTAAAAAACAAAATATTTGACAAAGACACTACATAATAAAAGGCATCTCTGTGTGAGAAATATATTTAATAGGCTTTGCTTAAACGTGAGAGAGAAATGAAAAAAGAAACATTAGTCAGACCATCATTATCTTTATCTTGTCTTTATATAGCGATGAACCACAATTACATATCAATTCTCTGTTGCATGACAGTGACTTTAACATGTCATCAAGTTTTCATCGTTGTGTATCCTTTTCTCCTCTTATGGAATAAAACTGATGCTTCTGAGTAGTTTTAAAACTTTTTACAAAGTCTTAATTCCTTGAAAGCACAAATCAACTGTCCAAAAAAACAAAAATTACTAATAACATAAAAAAAAATTACTGGTGCTACAAAGGTTTTGCTAGCTTCAGGAGAAGAATAATCTTTTGTTCTCTTTCTCTGGATTTAAATGTGTGTGTGTAGGTTGTTCTAATTCTAGCCTAGCATTGACTTTGACAATATTAGATCTGGTATTGTACAGTATGTGGTTAAACCTCCTAAACTTGTAGGTATAAAACAAATGTCGGATTTGACTAATGTCTCATTTGGTTTAATGAAACCAAACTGGATCTCTAGAAAATATATGATCATGGAAGGAAAATCCTTCTGCCATTTGATCATGCAAATCATTACGTCAACATGGTACACCCGGGATGATAATTTTTCACACTGTCACAGAAGTAAATCAGATTGAACAAGGTTTAGTTGGCATTTTTTAACTTAAAAACTTTTAAAAAACAACTTTAAATCAAATCAACAATTTGTATTTAAAAATACAAACCTAGGAGGATAATGAATAATGTGTTAAAAATACTGGTTGTTAAACTTATTAAAACTTATAAAAACTCAAGATTTTTTAAGTTTCTTCACATACAAAAAGTGATATAATTTAAAGTTATTTAATAAGCATTTATGTCAATAGCATACATTTGTGTTGGTGACTGGAAAAATCTCTGCAACTCCTTTAGTATATATACAGGTATATGAGTTAAAAGATGGTGTTTTTAGTAATTTGCTATCTATTCTGATATTTGACATCACAATTTAGTAAAAAGCAATCCTTCTAGTTATCTGAAAACACAACAAATTACTTTTTAGTTTCTCTGTACCAACACATAGAAAAATACAGTACTTACAAAGATAATGAGATTGAATAAGACCATCATGACTTTGACAAAAGTGAAACACCCCATTTTAAGCTGTAAAAAAAGTTACATGAAATGGTATATTAAACAACTTTAACATAAAACAATTCAAGGAATATATAAAAACTCATACAATATCATAGTTTCCTGTGAAATTTAAGAGTCAATGATTGTTAAAATTGTATATTAATGAATGTAGCTTTCTTATTCAGCTAAAGCTATTATTATTAATAGTTATTTGCCTTGTACATTCATCTGTATATAGTGATGCTTGAATTTGACAGTTTAGAGTCTCTTACAACTTGGCAAATAAGCCGACGATGAAAACATAACATTATAATGAAATACAATTAGAATGAGAAATATTAAAACTACAATATTCTTATTATAACATAAAACATTATATATTTACATATCATACAGCCCATCCTACCTTTTTGGTTATTAGTTTGTGGATTAACCAAGTTCAATGTCTTTATTTCAAGGCCCCTTCTTGACTGACTGCAGGTGCTTCTAGTTCGTCTTATAATCTTTGAATATTAGGAGGTGGCCTGAGTAGCTCTCTCGGTGTTGGTCTCTCTGTTCCTAGCTGTGGGGTGGGGTGTGGAAGATGTGGTGGTTGTTAATGACAGGTGTACAGATTGAAATTATTTTCCAGGTAAAGGTCTTCTGACCTCTGTAGGCAAAAAAGGGTAATAATTCCTGACAATTCATGAGGAATGACAGCAGCCGAAAGCTTGGGAGAAATTAGAATTGTTTATTGGGATGTGGAGATTTGGCGTAACCCACTTGGCTGAGGGCCAACCTCCCGGCCGTTGGACGGGGAGGATAGGACCCACATGCAACCAATTGGGTAGCTGCGAAGGTGGAGAGGGGGTGGTGGAGGGATGCAGAAAACGAACGAGGAAGAGGAGAGGGTGACGTTTGATATATATGGAGACCGGTTGCTTACGTCAGGATTAGTGAGAATTGCAGCAGCTGTGTCGAATGAGCGCGGCTGCCTTCATTCCTCCCGAACTTCTCGAACTCCATTTAATTCCATGGCACCATTAACCAATGGGCATCAAAGAAGGATTTAGAAAAGTTAGGACTTTCTTGACTCAGATGTCTTTGAACAAGCAACAGCAGTACTGGATACATGCAGGGGGCATTTAATTATTAAAGTTTTAATTATTGGGTTATTAATTATTGAATTATATGCAGTAGGAATTCAAGGAAATGCATGTATTTGGACTAAGAACTGTAGAGTGCAGATAAGAGGTGAATACTCAAATTCAGATAATGTAATTAGTGTAAAACCACAGGAATCTGTGTTAGGACCACTGTTCTTACTAACTTACAGTGTATTAATGACCTGGATTCTGGTATAGTCTGTAAACTAGTGACGGTTGCAACTGTTGCCAAAATATGATTGTTTTTGAGTCATTTTAAAAGCTGTAAGGGAAATAAAAAAAAACCTTTAGATAGAACTGACAACTGGTCAAACATCTAGGAGATGGCATTTAATATAGACAAAAAAGTGATACTGTACAAATGAAAAATTTAAATATAAAAAGCAAAACACTGATCTTAAATAATCTGTATATGAAAAAGATTCAGGAATTTATGTTGACCCATCATTTTAAAAGGGAGGCAATAAAAAGGCAAACACAATGTTGAGATACATATTTAAAAGAATAGAGATTAAATCAAGCAATGTTATGGTAAAATTATGCACTGTCCTAGTTAGACCTCATTTAGAATATTGTGTTCAGTTCTAGTCACCACATTAAAATAATGATATTGCTGCTCTGGAATCAGTCTAGAAAATAGTGATAAGGTACATTCCAGGACTCAAAGAAATCTACTATTCTCTCAAACTATAAGAACTGAATTTTGTTAATCTGCACTCTAAATCCTTGAAGTCCCTATGTATAGTACTTTTCAGAATCTTCAGAATCAGAATGTATCTACTTAAAACCATAAAGCTACATGGACTAAATGACCTACTCTGTTTAGAAACATTTTTTATGTTCCTATATTTTATTAAAATGTTAATAAAATGGTATTCTTAAGGGTGTACCTCAGATATGTCATTGGTCCCACTTTTATGTATTATCTATGTTACCTTAGGAGCAGTTAAAGCATAATCTGAAAGTAAATAAACACAAACAGTTGTACAGTATATTTACTTTAATTCTAATACCACAATGCATTTCTTGTTGAATTTTGAATTCTGATGAAAATGAGATGTTATTTCTTGTTAATTATTGGCATCAGGATGAAAAACAATTCAGGTTAACACATAAAACTGAGCATTGTAAGTATAGTCATTCTGCTCTTGTTAGCCATTTCGATCCCAGTGTTTCTTTCAGCCCTCGTAGCTGAAATATGGTAATTGTATTAGTGTAATACTGCTCATGGTGGACCTTGCCTTTTAATGTTAGATGTTGAGAAAATTATCTGTGCTACTGCATTTCTAAAACTTGATAACTCCAATACCCTTTGCACCTAGCAGAAATCAACTAGACTAGCCTTTACAAAACCATAACACTTGTATTTTAATTAAATCAAAGTCATGCATTCCACCAATCCCTTTGGTCTCGCTTCATCTGTTATCTATTAATTTGAGCATTTAAGTTTTAAAATATTATGGCTTACATTATGTCTGAGAGTGGTTATTGCCTTACCCTGCCTTTTTCCATGCTTTGCACATGAAAAATATATTTTAAGTCTGTCCATCACAAATACCAGGAAGACAGCTTTTTCAGTGCATGGACCAAGGTTGTGGGATGTCTCATCTTGTTGGGCTTTTAAACTCTATCAACTATCGTCTCCAGCAGCATACTGTACTACTTCCCTCCATGTAATACCTCCTATTTTCCAGCAGAGGGAAGTACATCCATGATGTATTTTAGTAAATGAAAAATTCTTAATTACAATTCTGTTGAGCTCTCAGTCCATTTTAGGAATAACTGTAAAACAGTCCTCCTATATTAACAGTGGAAACAGTGTTTCCCATTGCTTTTTGTGCAGTCTTGGGATCTCATTCTGCCACGGACTAAAAGATGCTATTGTGCATGTCAACATGAGTTTCAATTATACTGTTAATGCAGGATCAAATAAACATCTTTCTTGTGATTTTAGTTTTTAGTATGACCTTTACTGAATGAAGAACAGAAATGTAATTAGAAATATGAGGGTTCAATTATTTCCTTTGAATTCTCTTAATACATTTTCAGACAGGACACGTACTGTAGGTGAACAAAATACACAATTCTTATTTCTTAATGAAAGTAGGATCAGCAATAATTGGAAATCTAACCAAAGACAGCATTTCCTGGAGAACAAAGGCCGGGTGACTGGCACCCACTCAGAGTGGTGTCTCAGCCACTTCCTCCCCAAGCAACATTTGAATTCTCAGCACACTGTGTAATCCTAGAGGCAGTTAAAACACCGTCCAGTGGCACCTTGCTAGAGTTAAATCCATATCAGATTGAGCTCTCTCAGTAATATTGCTTTAATGGCCCTATTATGAGTTATGACAATCTCACCAATACCATCATTAACCCTAAAGCCCTTAATCTCATTGAGAAGAGCACCTGCCGGGGTTCATTAGATATTAAATGAGTTAATAATCTTGCATTCTGGAGCAGTTGCATAATAATTACTGCACTACTTTTTCCATCAGAGCACTTGTAGAAATTTCTGTACGTGACTAAAGCCCTGTAAAATGGCTCTTTGCCTTGATGAGGTGCTTAGACTGAATATTATCCCACAACTTCAGGATAGACACTCAGATAATTTATCCGGGACTTTCAGCAACAATGAGGTTAGATTGTTAATGCCACTAAGGATGGGGATGGCTATTTGTATGCTGTCAGAAAAGAGATTCTGGTTAGTTAAAAAAATCATGACAATCTGAAGGAAAGATTCAATAACTTCTGGCACATACAGTACTAATTTGTTATACTCTATACAGTAAGTCACAGCTTTGTTGCATTTAAGAAAAGGCTAACAAATGTATTATTTTGGTAAAAATCTGCATTATACAATTTATACATTTTAAATTGAGGTTTCAATTGTCATTTGAACATATGTTGTCAATTAAGAAATTCTGAACTTTAAAGTATCTATTAAGTAGCACATGTATTTTTTGTGCTAATGTGCAGCACAGAGGGAGTTACCAGAGATTATGAATATTTATTTGGCAGTAACGATACTAGGTAAAAGACATGTTAACCCCCCGTAATCCCAGGGTGCAATGGAATTACAGTTATTGTGCAGCAAGGAAAAGGGATTTTAATGTTATATTGCTGATTCATACGTTTTGGATGTGTTAGCCTTTGCAATAGGTATTTAGAATTATTTGGCTGCATTTTGAAAACATTGGTTGTTAATTTGGTTCTTCCTTTTCTGAGGTCAGGAAAGGACCGATTTCTATTAAGCCTTTAAATATGCCTACCATTACTAAATAAAACAAAATCAGGATATAGGGATAGCCAGTGTAGCTGACTGAGGGATATTAAAGCACTGCTTTCTCTTTGCAGAAAACTACAGTAATATTCATTCTTTGATTTTAATAATGCCTTTAGTTAATTTGATGTAAAAATAACATAAATAAATTTTAACTCATGAGCACTACAAAGGACAGCAGGTTAATGAAAGAGAACAAGGCAAAGTACACAGCTCTTGTTATTCTGTTGTTAATTACATGCTTCCATTGATAAGCACTGGAAGCAGAATTCCATCTGGCTAATGTCCACACAACTGTTCTGAGCGGCCTTCTTATTTATACACTCTACTGTACTTTCTAATTAGTTTTAAGGAACCTTCACTCTGCTGCTCTGTCTGTAATTGCTTCTCCTCCTCTGACAATTATTGTTACTCATCCTATTAAATTTCCAGCAAATGTCTATTAACCTCTTAGATTAAATGGATTTTAGCTGCCTTGCACATATCCAACCAACCGTCCATTATCAGAAAGGTGCTTTTCCTGGTAAGGCTGTGATGGCAAGCTTAAGCCTATACAGTATGTACTGTACAAGGTAGGACTGACTGACACTGCTCCCAGGACAGGCCCCCAGTCCATTGGGGAGCAACAAAGTCAAAAAGACAATTTGATTGCCAATCGAATCTAGTCATCATGTCTTTCCAATGGAAGGAAAACAGAGAACCCAGCAAAAACTCAAATGGGGAGAACATGCAATCTCCACACAAACAGACTGAAGCTGTTGAAATTAAGCTCAGGGTTCATGGTGCTGTGAAACAGTACTACTGCCCAGGGTTAATCCTTCTGGGGATAATAGGCCGGTGGGAGTGTGATGCTGACCACCTCCACCTCTAGTGTCTAATGGTTGAGAAAAATGGTGGCCCTTGCCCCCCCATTCCCCCATGGGTCTGAAAAGGGGACCTAACCTACCTACCTTTATTAAATCTCACATCTTCACTGACAAAACAACACTGGCATACATGTACTGTACAGTATGTGTTAGGTGGCTTTCAGTCTGTAGAGATTAGGCATAGGAAATGAAATAGAAATAAGCTTGACTGTGTCCTATATTCACAGTTTGACAGAATTGATGGTGAGACGAGAGCTCTCATGCAATTAATGAATATGGCGCCCTAAGATGGAAATCATGCATGACCTTTTTTAACTGCATGCCCCCTTTCACCTGAGAAAATGTTAAGGATCAGCCTGCAAGCTCTCAAGCGAATCCAGAGCAGCTCTGTCATTCTTCATGCAGATGGGCAGGTTAAATATGCAAGCAGGCATGCTGAACATTGAACAGAAGAAATACTCATTTTATCTTGCATTCCAAAGAATTTTTTATTTTACAGTCTTTTATATCATGCATGCAAAGCTTTTCATTAAACTGGTATGAGCAAAGACACATGGCTCTCTGCAAAATGGCTAATTTGTTAAAAGATTACTGAATGTTTGAGTTTTCTAGGTACCCAGAAGGGTGACAGCTAAGCCAAGTATAAAATTTGATCACCTCCACAGCTACAGGATCTTAAAATTCCCTTTTTTATTTAGTTCAAATCCAAGTTCACTGCTGATGTCGTGTAAAAAGCAAACATTTTTTTAAATTGCCCAAGGGTTAACCACCTGGAGGTTTTTTTCTTGTCATTCTTGTTTACAACACATACTGTATTTTTTCTTTCAGTTACAGTATGTTTATACTGTACAGTGTTTTAGTCTGGATAGTTAATTGCTTTTAAAAGACATTTCAAAAGGTGACACTTCAATCAATATTAGAATCAAAAGTTGTCTGCAAGATATTATTGAATGAATAAGGTTAGCAACAAATGAATGAAAATATTCTTAAACTATTAAAACACTACACAGGGCATGAAGAAATGTTAGAAATATTACAGCACACGTTTATTTAATGGTGACAGTTTCTCTCAGATCAGGGAAGGTGGAACAGCGATTATATAATCCACCTGTATTTTTAACTTGGAATCAAAATAATTATGGTCAGCAGCCAAGCTAAGACTGCCTAAGGCTTGCAGCCTAACAATTGGCATTTTTTTACACTTTCCTTTGTCATTAAATGAGCCCACAAAAAGGGGAAGGGAGCTCCTCAGAGAGAGATTTCCACAGACACGCAAGCTTGTGGGAATGTGACATTCGTCTGACACCATGGCCATTTTTTCTGACACAATATATGAGTAATTTGGCAGTGGATTGACTTTGGGGTAGCCAGAATGCTTTCCCTTGATAAGTCACCAGAGACAAACAGTGTAGCTGCAAAACATTTAAAAGCAACCATAAGCACATTGATAAAGGAAATCAAGGCAGCAACAGCATCCTTTCAGAATTAAAATTTAATTTAAAGCTGCAGTCAATATATCAGTAAAATATATTTAAGATTTATTAGACATACAGAGTCAGATGAGAGCCATAAATCATGTGTCATATGTGTATCACCATATATATTGAGCCATATATTTGAGATATGAGACTCATAAAATACATGCATGAAAAATATATAGAGAGTACATTATAATGTAAAGTCTTGGATGGTTCAGGGGCTGTGAGTTCCCTTTGTCTCTTGGAGATCACTCTCTTAAAGGTGCTGTCCTTGTTGCACTGTATGCTTTGCCCTTTAAAAGATAATGTCTTTCCAGAATTTCTGTTCAACAGATGGCTCACTGCCTCATTAACTTTAATATGTCTAACGTCATTCAGAAAGGAGTTAATTGGGATCCTAAAAAGGTGATTGCTGACTGGCACAATGCATACACCCACCTCCCTTAATAAATGAATCCCATCAAAGCTTAAACATGCAGAGATCAGGTTTGAAAGGGACATTGAAATTAAACCAAAGCTTTTGATTGTTTGCTTCAAATCTGAATATTGAAATGCTAATGTATTTTTCACGCAGGGGCTGACTGCGGAGGATAGGGATCCAATGCGGTGCCCTAGATAGGGTTGGCGCTAGACTTAGGCGTAGTCAGAGTGAACAGTCAAGAGTCCGAGTCCGGGAAGGCGTAGTAGAGGCGTAGTCACAGAATTGGTAGGCAAAGGCATAATCGAGGAAGCAGGCTGGGGTCGGAGTCCGGGAAGGCGTAGTAGAGGCGTCGGAGTGGATTCAGAAGGCGGAGGCATAATCGAGGAGACTGGCAGGGGTCAGAGTCCGGGAAGGCGTAGAAGAGGCGTCGGAGTGGATTCAGAAGGCGGAGGCGTAATCGAAGAGACAGGCAGGGGTCAGGATCCAAGAGAGCGTTCTAGAGGCGAAGGTACAAAATCAAGTGGCAAAGAGGTAGTCGGAAAAAGCAGGGTCAAGGTCCAGGAGAGAATCAGTAGTAAGGCGAAAGAGTAGATCAAAGGTAAGCTCAGGGAGAGAATCTCAATCGTGAGCACTGACTGGGGGACTAGTGAGGGCTTAAATAGAGGACTGATTGACGCGTGCACGTTTGGTACGGGGAGAGCTCGTGGGAGTGTGGGAGCGCTTGCCTGCGTGAGGGAGATTCGTGCCCCTTCAGGGGCGGCTCCGGACGCCGTAGATAGAGGAGGAGCACAGGAGTGAAGAAAGTCCGAGATAAGGATCTTGTCCAGGATGTCCCGTGTGGAGACCCAGGTTCTCTCCTCAGGACCATAGCCGAGCCAGTCGACCAAAAATTATCTCGAACCCCTATACCAATGACATTTGAGGATCTTATTGACTGTATAGGTGGTTGATCCGGCGATGGAACGAGGAGGGGGTGGACGAGGTTGTGGTCTTAAAAGGGGTGACCTGTGATAAGGCTTGAGAAGGGAGAAATGAAAGGTGGGGTGAATGCGAAGGGTGGGGGGGAGAGCCAGGTGGTAGGTGACTGGAGTGATCTGGGAAATGACCCGGAAGGGACCAATAAATCGAGGGCCCAAGTGGTGAGAGGGTTGATAGTGTAGAGCCAGACAAATTGCCTTCTGCGAACTCTAGGAAAAGGGCATCTGTGCCGATCCACGAAAGTCTTATAACGGTGTGAGGCCTTTAGTAGGGCACGCCGGGCCAACTTCCAGAGTTTCCTTAAGGCAGAGATATATATTTGAATAGACGGGAGGTCCGAGTCAGAAGGCAGTTTCCGGAGGAGCGAAGGTTGATAACCCAGGTAGCATAGAAAGGGAGACATGCCAGTAGCCGAAGAGTATAGGGCGTTGTGAGCGTACTCAGCCCACAGGAGTAAGGAGGTCCAGTCGTCCTGAGTGGCAGAGACGTAAGCCCTCAGGTAAGTAAGGAGGTCCTGGTTAAGCCTTTTGGTCTGGCAGTTGCATTCAGGATGATAGCCAGAGGTAAGAGAAACGTTGGAGCCCAAAGCAGAACAGAAGGCCTTCCAGAAGCGCGAGATAAACTGTGGACACGGACATCAGACACGATGTCCTCCGGGATCCCGTGGAGACGAAAAACATGCTGTACAAACAGATTGGCCATGTGCTGAGCAGAGGGCAGGGAGGAGCAGGGAACGAAATGAGCTGCCTTGGAGAACCTGTTAACGACGACCATAATCACCATATTGCCTTGACTCCTGGGAAGGTCCTTGAGAAAGTCCACAGCAATATGGGACCAAGACAGTGCGGGTACTGGGAGAGGTTGGAGTAAGCCAGCCTTCCGGTGACGAGTCGTCTTAATCCGAGTGCAGGTGGGACATGCTCTCATGTAATCTGAAACGTCAACCCATAAGGAGGGCCACCAGAAGTCCTCAGAGACAAGTTCCAAAATCCGACGGGCGCCAGGATGACTCGCAAAACAAGAGTCATGAGCCCACTTAGGAACCTCGGAGCGGACCCGATCAGTCATAAACAGCTTATCTGAAGGGCATGAGGAAGGTACATCCTGAATGTAGGTATCCAGTGCCTTGGTTTCCTGCATGGAGAGGGGGTAAACACATGAGGAGAAAGCGAAAGAGCTCTTCGTTTGCTAAAAGCAACGTGAAGATCGGCATACTAGGGGGGAATAAGTGGGGAGGTGACATGAGAGATCTGAAGAACATGAGGTTTCGTGAGGAGCTGATGGCAATGGGTTAGGCAGTGATCACTCCAGCCAGCGAGTTCCTTGTCGGACCAGGAAATGCGGGGATTGTGTAACATGAGAATAAGTGGGAGAGAAGGAGAATGGATGAGGAGAAGCTGAGTATGTTCCAGGTGGGTGGCACCAATACGCAGGGAGAGGGGAATGGTCTGCCACTACACCAATCCTGGAGAGAGGGAGGAGCCATCGTTGGACTGGATGCAGATGGGTGGGGAGACGGGCAGTGATGGAATCTTCAATGAGGCAGCGAGTCTGGAATCTAAGAAGTTTCCCGCTGCACCTGAATCAATGAAGGCAAACAGGGATTCGTGAGAGTCACCCGAGGAGAACGCGGCAAGGTGGGGGAGTCCAGAGGCAGAAGGGTTGAAGGAAAGGATACTGACCTTTGGAGGCGGACGGACAGAACGAAGGGGTCGCACCAGACAGGAGGCCTGGAGGTGGTCGGAATCACCACAATAGAGGCTGCCCCCCTCTGACAGCCAGCGGTTGCGTTCCTCAGGAGTAAGAGTAGACGAAGAGGGCGTGGGAGGTGCAGCAAGAGTGGAACCAGGAGTTTTGCGGCTGACAGCCGAACGGAGCATGAGATGTTCAGTCCTTCGTTGTTGTTCAGACTTGTTCATGCAAGATCCTAGCTCACCCCTCTTGTCCAATTAGTTAAGGGACTGCCTTTGGGTACAGTGATGTTCAAACTGTTTGAAGGTTTGAAACTGTGCATACACAAGAGCTGAAACCCATTTAGGCTTATCATGGGCAGCCTATCAATTTTTCACATTTCCATAGATCTCAAAGAGCTTATTGAATATCAGCAGTTGAAAATATATAATATTAATATTTTATGGGTTGATTTTGCTGAGTTTCTGAAGGGATAGGTTTTGTTGAAAACACTTTGTTATTAGGTAAATTCAATTCAAACATTCAAAGAATATGCTGTGTGTCATGCCCTGCACTAGATATTTTCTCCCACTTCTTTACAAGGTTGTGCCTGCTTTGTGAAGTGTCATTGTGTGTGACCTATATCTTTGTTTTAACTTAATAATAATAATAATAATAATAATAATAATAATAATAATAAATAATTGCTTACACTTATATAGCGCTTTTCTGGACATTCCACTCAAAGCGCTTTACAGGTAATGGGGACTCTCCTCCACCACCACCAATGTGCAGCATCCACCTGGATGATGGGACGGCAGCCATAGTACACCAGAACGCTCACCACACATCAGCTATCAGTGGGGAGGAGTAATGAAGCCAATTCATAGGTGGGGATTATTAGGAGGCTATGATTGGTAAGGGCCAATGGGAAATTTGCCCAGGACGTCGGGGTTATACCCCTACTCTTTTCGAGAAATGCCCTGGGATTTTTAATGACCACAAAGTGTCAGGACCTCAGTTTTTTACGTCTCATCCAAAGGACAGCGCCTGTTTATAGTATAGTGTCCCCATCACTATACTGGGGCATAAGGACCCACATGGACCGCAGGACGAGCGCCCCCTGCTGGCCCCACTAACACCTCTTCCAGCAGCAACCTTAGATTTTCCCAAGAGGTCTCCAATCCAGGTACTGACCAGGCTCACACCTGCTTAGCTTCAGTGGGTTGCCAGTTGTGAGTTGCAGGGTGATATGGCTTAACTTAAGACTGACACAATGACACTCCCTGGGAGCTCTTCAGCTCCTGCTTCCCACTGGTGAGAGACATGGTCCTCCATTCCAAGCCAAGAAACCAGGCTTGATGGGCATCAGAAACACATCACAATAAAGGAAGGGTTTTATAAAGAAACCACTTTTGAATAACATTCAAGATGTGTAGCAGAGAATGTTTCATAGCAAGAAGATTCCTGAATCCCTTGCTAAGTTTTTAAACTTCAGGGTGCAATGTTATTCCTCCCAATTCAGATCCATATTGTTTGCATGTAGTGAATAAAAGACTAAATAAACACCTCCTCACGAAATGGATTAGCATAATGTATTTAACTTTTGGTTTCTTTGGCAAACAAAACATTTTAACTTTAAAGGTTCAGCTGCACATTTTTTAGTTTGATTATAATATATGTAGAGGTATAGAAATAAACCTCAAACAACAAGCTTTAAAGATAAACTTTTTTTTGCCAAATCAGCACATGCTTAGGTAAATTGTTACATAAGAAATATCACCTAGTTTGTCACTCAATTTTCACAAAACTTGCATTTTGTTTTAGCCGAGTCTAGGATTCAGGTTGGAACAAGTGAAAAGAAGAATAACATTTTCTGAAGCACTGGTAATAAATTGGTTTTCTAAATCTTCAAAACAATCTTTACTAATCATTTAATTATTTTGAATATCTTTATGAGAGGCTGTATATTTTGATGGATTCCAAATAAGATCTAAAGTAAGTCCTGTTCTTTTTTCGAACACTCCCAACTCATTATTAATATATACTGTAATTCTCAAATTTCCCTACCACCACTCAGTGGAAAAAGTTTGGATTTTTAATAGCTTTTACTCTCCAAAGTAACAGCTGCATAGAATCTGCGGAGTCTGCCGCAATCGGACTTCAGATGTTGAGTTTCTGATCAAAAAACAACCCGCTTTTCGCTGAAGCATATTTCCAAGCTGGAGAGATGAAATACACAGAAAACCAGGACCCAAGTTACTGTAAATCCAAATTACCAAATTATCTTAATTGCCAGCTTCCACTGGGTTGAAGAAGGAAGTCCGTTTTTAATGAAGGACCTGGGTGCTACAGTGTGTTTGTGATGTGTGCAATTGATGGATGGGTCCAGTTTTGTTTCACTTCAAGCTCTGATTTTAAGTAGTGAACATGACAAAAATTAATCTGTAATTAAAGAAAATTAAAGTTAAAGAAAAATGCTATTCAGTTTGCTTTTTAGTAGGCATTTACAGTATATATACTAGATATTCATTAGTAAAAAGTATTAAATTATTAGTTGTCGATTTCTTTTTTGAAAAGTATTTTACCACAATACTGTATTTGATCTCTTAAAAAAAGTTTTAAGAGAGACAGAGCTGTTGTTTACTCATTAACCTGGGTGGTAGGGAAAAAAATCACGTTTACATATTTTGTTTAACCAGTACCCTAGGGCAACTATGGTTCTAGATGGCTAACTCATTAAAACCACGTTGTTCCTTTCCAAATGAATATTGTGCTTTAGACACCTTGAGCACGGAAAACCCATACAGCTTGCATTAAGAAATTCACATGTGCACTGACTATGAAATCAAGCTCCCACAGAATAAAATCTTGATCAAGCGTGTCTAATGATCTTATATCAGGATGCATTTCAATATCTTTTGCATTTTTAATTGGTAGGGGAGTTGGGTTTGCAGGGTAAAAGAAATCAGAGAATTACAGTATATTAAAAAGTACACCAGATTATGGAGGGAGGATCAAGTTTATGTTCTTCACAAACTGAAATTCTCCAGTCATAGAAAAAAAGCTGCAGTGACTATTATTGCTACTATTGCTGTGAAAAAATCAACAGAAATCAAATTAAGCAGATCAAAACAATACTGTTGACATGAGAATATTCTAGCTCAGTATTGAGATATTTTTCTATAATAAATCTCTTATAATAATCTGCATAAATGATTTGCAATCGAGATGATTCAAGAGCACGAACACCACCTGCTAAAACCCGAAACAAATTAACAAGAAAAATGCATTTATTAAGACGCTACTGTTTTTATGACCTCGTGGTGTCGCTGTTTTGTATTGTAACGCCCTCGCCTGGTGGTGAGGAGGAAGCGCCCCTAGGCGCCCGTAGTACCGCTGGGCATGCTGGGAGTGGTAGCCGGGAAGAGTCTGAGGGTCAGCACGATGACCAGCGGCTGACCCTACCTGTGTAAATAATGTCCTAGTAGTTCTAGTGCCCTGTGTAGTCCTGTAAAAGTATAGTGTGTTGTTAGGTAATTACCACCCTAAAGGTGTGTACGTGTTCCGTCAGTCTGGTCATGTGTGTGTGTGTGTGTATCGTGTGGTTGTTAACAAAGCTAGAACTTAGTTGGTTAATCAGGTTTCCACTGTTCTTTAGTTCTGAAAAGAACCTGCAAACGCTACAGTATCTTTATTTCTCGGGGGGCATAAGAAAGAAATGGATGAGACGGGGATATACAGTACTGTACGGGAAGGAAACAATACGTTTAAAGACCTGATTAGATCAAAGATCAGAAAATAAAATAAATAAGCCTGTAGTGGAGATACTGCAGACCCGCCTCTTAAAGAGTGAAAGCTTACCCTTGACAGGGTTAAGGTACAGTATATTATTTAAAAATGTTTCTATCAGTGCCCCCACAAGTTACTGGAGTTAGATTTTATGCAAAAAGGCAATGTGGATAGGACAATAGTCTTCTGAATTAAACTAGTATTCTTCTTATTCATTTAATTTCCTCCTGCTTTAACTATTGAGAAACTGTGCTCTTGATTTAATATGGGAAAACCTGTTCAGTTTAGCGGTCCTAAACAAGGATACAAGGACATTTAGTGCTCACTTGTATTTTCAGCATGCAGGTTTGTAAACAGAAAATGCAAAACACCAATAGTAAGTTGAGTATTACAAAGCACTACAAATTCAAAGTGTGGTGTTGGCTTTAGTATTAAGAGCGCAATTTTAAGTTCTCGTTCACTCTAATGGCTTTGCATTGTCCACTAACATCTTCTAAAATCCCCAGATTCGCAGCATTACACACACACACACACACACTATTTTAACACAAATGAACAAAGTTGAATTTGAAGAAATGAGACTTTGAAAAGATAAATCTTTTTTCTTTTATTATCATTGTTGTTGTTTTACATACATTTCATCAGGTGCCATTTGACTGAATGTGAATCTAAAGTTAATACTTCAAGTACTGAATACCACAATTATTATCTATTAAGGTCTTTAAATCTTTAAAACTTAAGAAACTTACTATATCGACATATCACGATACCTTTAATTTGTAGAAGAATTTTGATTTGCAAACAACTTTTTTTTATTTCAATGCCATTTTATTTTTGCTGCCATTTTTATCTTTATTGTCCAGTGTCACATTTGACCTATAAATTACACTAGGTACTGTAGCTACTGAAGGTGGGAATGTACTGTATACTAGTAACGCATTTTGGTGTATTTGGTTATTTTAAAAGCCTGGAGGGGAAAAACGAACAAAGCACAGGTGAAGTTGTGTAACACACACAGAATTGGACGCGACAATTTCAGAAGGATCGAGTTAACATAAAATAATAAATTCAGGTCAGGAACAATTAATCACAGAGAATTTCACTGACTGACCTGGTTTTTGCTGTACGTGTGGGAGCTGCTTCGCGGACAGAAGCAGCTGTAATGGGAAAAACGCATCCACAGTGATGCCCCAACAGTGATGCACGGTTACAACGCGCTGCTTGTTTTTCCCGTTGTCTATTTATAATAAGGCTACAATTTATAATGAAGCTACAGTAAGCCTTTACCTTTTTATACAGACTGTTCACTGGGGATTGGTACTGTATCCCTATTGCACTTCTCCTCTTAATTATTTTAAATTAATAGTTGAATTAGAATACGAATCACCTATTTTCTGTATGAATCGTTAATTGCAAAGTACCATGCAAACCTAGGGACTCCAGACTAGACTTGCCCATTGCTGGTGAGCACGTTGCAGTGGAGCTGTAAATGCTGGTTTATTTCCAGTACTCATCCTCTCACTGTAGACAACATTCCCATAGGTCTGTGAGAAAAAAAGGTAAATCAGTGGTTGCTTCAAAGATTTAAGTAACAGCGATGGAAAATCAAATTAGTAAAGGTTTACCAAAAAAAACAACAACAAAAGAACAAGTAATGAACCATTTCCTGGGAAAATCAAAATACCTTATGTTAAATCTAGGAAATCACATTTGATACTCTTATGCATATGGATTACAGAATATTTGCCTATTTTAATCAAATTCACAGGGGAGAGTGCAACAGAATAAGAAATTGGTATTTAAAAGGTGTTGAAGCTCTTCTCTCTTCTACAGTGTTTGTTAAACACAGCTACTGTACCCCAACTGTCCCTGAGGGTATCTGAAATTTCAGGCAATGAGAATGGACAGGTTTGCTGGAATCATGAACACCAATGATCAAACAGGTTTTCTGTTTAAAAACTTTCCAATGAATTTGACTCATTCTGAACAAAAGCTGAATTATGCAACACAGATCCACTCTAGGCAATAAAATATCTTGTTAAACCACTGCCCACCCTCCTATGCATCAATAAAATAACAGACTCCCTGGGCTACATCTTAATTGGCACTAAAGCTACCTTAAATTTAAATGCAAATGACTAGTCCACAAAAATATATATAAAAATAATAAATCACTACACATTAACTGAGCACCTTAATTTGACTTTTCATTTCCATTCCTCAAACCTTTTTAATTCAAGTTGAAATTCATTTCCAGTTATGGCCTCAGGGAGTCGTCAGCTCTTACACTCAATCCAAGTGACAGGAACTAACTAGTAAGAACCTCCCTTTGTTAATGTCTGAGACACACAGGTGCTGCTGGGGTCAGAAATGAATATTTTACACAACTTCCGAATCAAATTAGAAATGACCTTGAGCTGTGTTTCTCGGATAAAATAAAATAAAAACATAATTTGCTTTTAACTCTTTGGGTTTTGGAATGCCTTTATGAATGTGTGCAGAAATCATAATGCTTTTTTATTTCATAAATGGGTGCAGATGTGGAATGCTCATGGAATGCATAAATGTGTCATAAATACAGGGTTTTGATTCTTTATACAGCTGCATCTTGTTTGAAAGATGAATAGAGATTTTAATAATAATAATTGCTTTCACTTATATAGCACTTTTCTGGACACTCCACTCAAAGCGCTTTACAGGTAATGGGGACTCCCCTCCACCACCACCAATGTGCAGCATCCACCTGGATGATGTGCAGCAGCCATAGTGCACCAGAATGCTCACCACACATCAGCTATTAGTGAGGAGGCGAGTAGAGTAATGTAGCCAATTCATAGAGGGGGATTATTAGCAGGCCATGATTGGTAAGGGCCAATGGGAAATCTGGCCAGGACGCCGGGGTTACACCCATACTCTTTTCGAGAAATGCCCTGGGATTTTTAATGACCACAGAGAGTCAGGATCTCAGTTTTACGTCTCATCCGAAGGACGGCACCTGTTTACAGTATAGTGTCCCCGTCACTATACTGGGGCATTAGGACCCATACAGACCGCAGGATGAGCACCCCCTGCTGGCCCCACTAACACCTCTTCCAGCAGCAACCTTAGTTTTTCCCCTGATGTCTCCAATCAAGGTACTGACCAGGCTCACACCTGCTTAGCTTCAGTGGGTTGCCAGTTGTGAGTTGCAGGGTGATATGGCCGCTAGCATAATTTTTTCAAAATTTTTTTTCAAAGTCTTTGGACTGGTTACTCTTTTGCATACAATGTGAAAAATTAACTGATTTGGTGATGTTAAGGTAAAATAAAACTTGGATTGATAGGTGGAATCCTAAAACAAAATTATAAAGTCTCACAAGAAACCAAATGCTGTGTTTTGAACTTGAACTTGAACTTGAACTTTATTGCCATATGTAACCGGTACTGGTACAATGGAATTCTTACTTACAGAAAGTCTCTCGATTGTAAAACAAGTGTAAAAAACAAGACAAAGTGCAAACAGTGCATCAAGACAATGTACAAACAAACAATAGACAATGTGCAAGTAAACATGTAGACAGTTTGAATGTAAACAATACAGACGTGTAAACAATGACTGGAGATGTGCAATAGATAAGAAATCATAAAGAGGTAGATGGTGATGGTGTAGGTGTGGTCCGAGGGGGATGGCTAAATGTGTTCGCCAGTCTCACTGCTTGTGGATAGAAGCTATTGAAGAATCTAGTGGTAAGTGTCCATATGCTCTTATATCTCTTGCCTGAGGGCAGTGAGGTGAAGAGCTCATGCCCGGGGTGGTGACTGTCCTCTGTGATGGCCAGAATTCTACCACGGCAGCGGCCCTCATAGAGCTGTTTAATCTCGGTGAGACCGCAGCCGATGATCTTCTGGGCCATATTGACCATTCTCTGCAGTGCCTTTCTTTCTCGCGAAGAGGTGTTGCCATACCACATGGTGATCCCGTTGGTGAGGACGCTCTCGATGGTGCAGCGGCAGAAGTTCACCAACACATGTATGTACATGTATAGTACATAGTACTTGTAGTACAGACCTTTGAGACAATTATATGTAGTTTCAGTTAATAATTTCCTCAGTCTGCTTCCGGGATGGGTGCCAAGTTGCTGTGAGACTCACAAAGGAATATGTAGCTGTGTTCTGCAGTGGTTCCCAACATTGGTTCTGGAAGAACACTGTGTCTTCTGGTTTTTGCTCCACCTGAGATCTAATCACAGGGTAATTGATTTCAGTTTTCTATTTGGGGCATACTGTATTTGTAAACTTGCTTTCAGCTCTTGAAGGTCCAATGCAATTTATACTTTTGTAATCAACCATGTACAGTACCAATTTCTGAGTTTCAGAACTACTGTACCATCATTCAGGTGTGCTGTGCAAAGTAACCAACTGGACATCCGGAAAGGAAAAAAAAGTGCCTATTGTGCGTGTTGTGAGTGCCTGATTCAGTGTCATTCCCACCGGTGTCTGTTCATCATTGATGTAAGAACTATTTAGTTAGAAGTAACAGCAAGCACGCTGCGGAGAGTTGTGTGTGCTGAAGCTATTGGAAACTGCATGCTTGAATTAGTCTTTTTGACACTCGGGATTGACCAAAGAAACAAGTGAAATAAATGTATAAACAAGTAGGCAGATCAATCAGGCCATCAATTAGCAATGGAGATGTAGAGCTCAGTAAGAAATGAAAGCTAGCAGACAGTATTCTTGCAGGACCAGAGTTGGGAGCCACTGGGATGAAGGGAGGAGTGGGTGCATGGATTTAACTCCTTAGGTGCAATGGAAAACCTAAAATACAGTGGCTTTCCAGGACTGTCCCAGTTTTCAGAACTGGGCAGAACTTTAGGCTATAGGTTCAAGTGTTTATTCCAAATACTCTATGTATTATGACATCAAAGAGATTATATGGTTAACATGTGGTCTGTTACACATCTCTAAGAACCTGATTAAGGGTGGCCCTACTGACCTGCTATTCTCCAGGTTCAGGCTTGACCTCCCCTGGTACTGTATATACTGGAGGGCTCAGTAAAATGCAGCCTTTTCCTATCCCCTGCATTCCACTGAGACACTTAATAGTTACCAGAATCTTAGTTAACGTACTGTATTGATGTATAGATCCTGCTAATCTTCTTAGTTGATATATTGGTCCTGCTAATCATCGGATAGATAATTAAATAACGGCTTTAAACCAAATCCATAGTTCTACAGTACATTGGTATGACTTGGGAGGTTTAAAAGCTGAGCGGCATTGATGCTACTTCATTTACTTTTGTTCAACTTCATTCTTTGACCTGAAAGTACAAATCCCATTGAATTCCAATCACATCTCTGTGTAGACCACACAGATGCCTTCATTCTGTACCCATTGTTGCTGGTACTGAGTACTTATATAAGTTATCAGAATTAATTCAGTTTTAGTCTGTGATACTGTACCTAAAATATTCAAATTACCTCAGATAGATGAAACGTTCTAGTGTTTGGATGTGAATCTTTTGTGTTTCATAAAGAGTTTTTATGAATTTGTGAGTTTTTTTAGAGTGAAAGCAAAGACTTGAAGAAGTGCAGGTAATGTTTATGAACCAAAAAAGGATAGAAGTTTGGATTATTTAATTTTGATTGATTGATTAGTTGGTTTATTGGTTTATTGATTGATCGATCTAACCTGTACTTCCTTCTTTGATTGAATCACAGTATCAGACCATATTTGAATGGTACAGTAAGTGGAGAAAAGGAAATGGCAAACAATTTTCTTTTAATAAGATGGAATAATGTATTTGCTTATTTATAGTACTTTTCTGCACACTTCAGCATTTACATTGTTTCATAATATGCCAATTTCTCTATGATATGAGCAAGTTGTCCAATTATCCTACACATTATAAAGGCTGAGTACTCTACTGACTGATGTAATACACACCTCTTGACCTTGCCATGCTGATAGGTTTTCATAACAGGCTGTACAAATAGATGTGACATTCCACCTGTGGGGCCCAAACTCTCAACATTTCTGGATAATATCTGTACCTAATACATCTTTATAGGCTTGCTTGGAGCCTAGTTGAGAATTGATTGCACATAACTACGCTGCTAACCAATTCCCTGTAAGAGATTTAGCTAATGCAGTGTTGCCCTCCAGTTGGCTTTTTTCCATTGGAATTACCCATTTTTTCCTGGCTTCTGGCTCTAGTAGAATAAGCCTCATTATAGTTTTGCAGCTGCCAGGCTTCTTTCTGTCTCTTCTGCATGCAATTCATTTCTGTACACATGTAAATCATGACAGCCCCCTGTATCTTAGCTCTCAAGAACACTCAAGGACACATCACTTAGCTCAGTGTGTATTTCTGATTGCTGGATGTCTTCCAATGCTGAATTCTATGTACTTTTGGTGGCGCTCAATGGTAAAAGTCCTAAGAGAAGAGCTGTTCATCACCATATAAAAATAGCATAGAGCCTAGAGGTGTTAAAAAGCATTTTGATTTCATTCATTGGATGGGGACAAAGCTCCCATAATTAATTATATGTAAATAAAATGATTTACCGTAGGTGAAATCGTGATTGGGGATTGTTTTTCAAGGACACCATCTTTAAAAACAACAGAATAGGGTAAATGCGCCCATTACTTTTGGTGAATCCTTTCTCATTTGCTTTTACTTGGTACTAAATGGGAATGCCTCTTTACCGAGCACTTTGTTACTCCCTGCAGGTGGGAACAGATGGTTTGTGGCTTGTGTGTGGTTGTCTTTGTGAGGCTGGGCTGACAGTCTTCTCTTTTAGCCAGTTCTGAATAGTCAACATCTTACTAACAAAATCACCAGAAGTGACTAACTTTTTGCATTCTACCTTTAGCATCTTTAAAATTATCATCTCTATAATTTGTTTTTCCTGTTCTTTTATCTATTGTTCTGTACCTGTACTGTATACCATGCTGAAATGTGCTGAAATGTGGAAAACAAATAGGACTGAAAGCCAAGCAGGCTCTTAAAATATTCCAAATACATTCATTATTCTACCATGTGAAATTTCTGGGACCTACTGTACACTGAAATAACAGAATATGTATAGACAATTGAATATGTACAGTAATTATTTATGCAACTATGCATCTAAGAAAGTTCTAAAATATTTAACATTAGCTATTCAAGTGCTCACTAGAGTTTGACATGCTTTATAGTACTGAGTCTGGTTTGACTGCCGTTCTCGGCTGTGCTCCACAGTACAGAAGTATGTCCAAACATTTTTTGTCAAAGAACAAATAGTTTTTTTTTAAGTCCCAGGTTAAATCTGATGTCTGTATTTCACATCCTACTCTTTATTCCATTATGCTTTGCCAAAACTAAAAAAACTAAATATAGAAAAATAAGTTATTATATGTAACACTTCAGATTAGAGTGCAAATTCTTTAGGACATACAATGATAGGATATTTAACCTAATGAGATCAGATATTTATTAATGATTTATTAATTGTGTTTTTGTTTAAAGAAGACAGAATTTTCTCAACTGTTATACTGTAGCATCCTTCTCTGTACAGAAACCAAAGATGTCAGGAATGGCATGATCTGCTGTACTTCTTGTGAATTGATGGGTGGGGCTGGGTGCTGTTTGCATTCCTGTGTCAGGGTTTCTGTTTACGTTTTTGGAGCCAGTTATCATCTATGCCCTCCATCAGATGGTGGCATTTGTGCTTTCCTTGCCTCTTTGTTGCAGAGCTTGAGCCAGTATTTTCCCCATCGGGATTCAGGATTGCAAAATGAGAAAGCAAGGAATCTTTACCTGATTTAGGATCTCAGCATAGGTGACTCTATTTCAACGTGTAATCTCATGGCTTAATTGCTGTATGTTGTCCATGTTTCACTTCCACCCAGAGGTTTTGTATCTTATATGCATGGTTTATAAATGCAGTCCGTGTTAATATCTTGTTTATTATGCATGAAGTGGCAATCCCCAAACTAAACAGTTATTATCCTTCTTTGACTTCATTTGTCAATCTGTGTACTTCCACTACACTCGTTTACACCCCTGTGCCAGCTGACAATAAATGGCCTGGAGTCATCATCCTTATAACAATATTTCTCAACCAGAGTGATTGAAAGACAAGAAATGGTTTGATTCTGTTTAGTGACAGCACAATCGAACTAAATTACAGTGTTTTTCTTATATCATTTGAACCTACAGCTGCAGTGGGCGCTGGGAATAATCCTCCCTTGGAAAAAATAGATTGTTCCAAGTGTTTACCAAGACAAACTCAGGGCATCTGATTAGAAAAGCCTAAAATAGATTTGATGTGTTTTTGAAACTCCAAAACTGCTTTGTTCACAGACGTTGCAAAGTTTGAAATGTCCACCAAGGGAAACAACCTTTACATGCTCCATTATAGATTTAGTTTGTAAATGGAGGACCCAACTTCAAGAAGAATTTGTCATCGTCCAGTACTTTTGTTGTACTCTTGTTGTACGCAGTGCACATTGACCCTAGATAGCAATAAAGGCAAAGCAGGAGGTAGGAGCTTGGTTCTATATCAGAAAAATCTAGTCTCTTTTTGAATAAAGGTGATTTGAATACAAAGGCCACGTTGTTGCAGGAAGCTCGAGAAGTGAGCATCCACAAACTTTTCAGCTTAAGAGGTTTCTGAAAGCCTTGAGTCAGCAAAAGGTGTTTGCCAGGATTGGGGGAGGTCTGCCAAGAAAACAGGAATCTGTAAGCAGTCTTTGCTCTTTCCAATAAACAGGTATTATTTTAAAGGCTGGTGAGCAGCCATGGTGATTGACATGCTGCATCGTTGCTTCTCCCTTTCTGTATTGATATCCCCTCTCAGTTGTTTGTAAATTAGTAAGCTAATTTGTAATTCAGAGATAGCACCAATGGGCAATTATGTAGGAGGAGAAATGAACACAGATTGGGGGATATTTGTCCTTTAAATGCAGCGATAATTGTGAGGGCAGCGGTGTCTTATGCCATTACTGTGAGTGACAGACAGAGGAAAGAAAAAGGTTTCACGATGCATATTAACAGCACCAGTCTGATAACTCAGGCAAAAATATACATATATATTTCATCAATGACAATGCAGTGTATGATATTCTGTTGAAAAAAAAATAATCATAATGGGATGCAAGAGAGAGAACTTCACATGTTATGGTAATGCAAAGCCTAAGGATAACATAGCATTAACATTTTTGACACTAAGTGTTGTTTTGTTTACTTATTGAACTTTACAGGTTATTGAACTTTAGAGGTGTTTTTTTTATTATTTCTGGCTGGTATGGGTCTACAACGAAAGGGAGAGACTGTGCATTAAAAAAAGGTTTAGTTGGTTTAGTTATACAGAACACTTTATCTTGATTGTCTTGCTTTTTAAATGAATTATTACTACTTTCAGTTTTACATCAGGCACCCATGTGCAGATACTACTTAAATGTTGAAATGAGCTGTTCTGGTGCAGCAGGGGATACACTGTGGATTGCTTTGCCAGTTCCTTGGCTACCTGACGGATGAGGCCCCTGACTGTCTTGTACAAAGCCTTGACAGCCAATCTCTCACTCAGCCAACTATTGTTAGAAGATCAAGACAGACAATAACTCACAAGGTCCAAGCTTCAACATACCCTGCCAATGTACGTATACCTTTGCCCGTGAAATGTTTTTTATTTCACGGGTTGTTGTGGGTATTTGTTTTATTTGCAAACAAATACCCACAATAACCAGGAGTGCCTGCTGGGAACCTTTTCAATTTCTGGGATTCTGTACAGTGAACAAATGTAATACAGAAAACCCAAGTGGAATCTGATGCATTAATGGTGCACCTCCCACCTACTGTATGACAGCAGAAATATCACCCTACAACTCACAACTGGCAGCTCACCGAGTGTGTGCCTAGTCAGTACCTGGATCCCAGCATCCTGGCAAAATTCCCATTGGCCTTCAACAATCATGGCCACCCAATAATCCCCGTTTATGAATTGGCTTCATCACTCTGTTCTCCTCTCTACTAATAGCTGATGTGTGAGGAGTGTACTGGTGTACTGTGGCCAACCAGGTGGGGCTGCACATTGGTGGTGGTGGAGGGGAGTCCCCATTACCTGTAAAGCACTTTGAGTGGAGTGTCCAGAACAGCGCTATATACTGTAAGTGTAAGAAAATATTATTATTATTATTATTATTATTCAGAAAAGCAAATCTTTGAATTTAAATCCAGTTGGGAAAAGGGAGCAAATCCTACAAGCCTGCAGTATCCCTGTGAATTCAGAGCTATCAGTAACCATATCTTTTGTGCAGTCCGGAATCCTTTAAAGGTCATGGGGAAAAGTGGCATCAGAGCCATTCTTGTCATAGGCAGGTAATGAGATGGAGTGCCCAGTTATGTTTCCCTAACAGTATCAGTGACGTGCTCAAATGACCAAAGTCACCATGTCTTCAAACAATATCCTTTAAAGCTGTCTCAGTGGTTTACTAGAATGTTTGAAGTGACATTAATCAAATACTTAAGTCATCTCATATATTCCACTGCCAAACCATAAAGTGCATGTGCTTTTCCTGTGCAATCATTATTGTTTTCTATTCAAGTCTTACAAATTACAGTAAGCAAGATGCCCCACCCAGCATTAATTAAAGTCATATACTGTGAATGACAGTTTAATTGGGACTCTGTTAGCAATTTACTATCCACTGAAGTTCTGAAGGATGTTACTAAAGCACCCACAGATAAATATTCAGTTGAAAGGAGAATATTTTAGGCTTCATGTGCACACTACTGTGTATCTACAATGGTTCTATAAAACCTCAGTTAATATTAAATCAGTCATTCAGATCTTGTCTATGCAACTTGATATGAAATAATAACACCATTACATATATTCAACAAAAATAAGGCACAGAAAGTCTACCATAGTGAATTGTAATGATTCTCGCCTTTTCTGCACTAAATCTCTATTTATAGTTCATCACCATTAAGCAAGACAGACTTCAGCAATGTCTCTGCAAACTACCATACCCTATATTGCACAAAATGGGATAAATGAGCTGACATTTTCTCTTTTCCAAATACAGCAGCTGCAGATTTACGCATGCTGTTACCATGGCAGTGTTCTCCCAAATTAAGCATGGCACAGTGTTTACAGAGTGCCAGCAATGAGGTTAAAAAGAAATGTTAAAATGAATTTACACTGCAAAGTACTTCAGCATATTACCTGGACTGTTTTAGAGATACAGAATGCTTTCTGACCCATGTCAGGGGCTCAGAGTTCTAATTCTGCATCAACATGGTAACTTCTTTTGCTCTTTAGAGTCACTTCAACGCAGGAGACTTTACTTCCAGTCCGCTTCAGGTCACAAGGGAAAATGTAAATAGTGGACATTAGTTTGCAAATTAGAATAGTTTATACATCATTCAGGAAGTACTGTAGCATCTCACAACTCAGTGGGCAGTCAGAAAGCTATGACATAACAATAAATAATAACAGTGTTATCACAGTGCACTTTGTAGCTGAAATAATAAAACACATTTTGTATTATAGCTATTGTAGCTGTTTCAAAGATTTTACAGTTTTGAATGTCAGGAAGAATAAGGCACTAGACAAGCACATTGAATGCATGAAATAATATTTATAATCCACATGTTACAGGTTCAAGCTTGGGTCATGTCTCCTGCTGACTGTGACTGATGGTGCACAATTGGCTCAATTTGAGCTAAGGTACAGCTGGGAATATCAACACATTGGTGACATCAGTGACACTCCTCTCTGATTGGCATGGGGCATCCTGTAACTTGTAGTTGTCAAATAATGAATGGATTTATAAGTAAGCAGCCTGTCTGCCATCCCATCAGCCCCCAAAGGGATAGAGTCTGTCTGCTCTTCCTCTTTCTCCCCACATGGGTACGAAGCTTGTTGCCGTGAGTCGAGGGAGTCATGTAAAGACACATTTAGCTTTCAGTGGGTATACTGTATATTAAAAATATTTGGCAATGTTAAATTTAAAATAATACTTTTGGTTCAATTATATAAAGTACTCGCAGTAAAAATCTGACCCCTGAATACTTATAATGCAGACAAAGCATCACGTATTAAAGCATAGAAACTATCAGATTTATTAATACTAAGTGACTGCAGACACTGAAATGCACATTAATAAAATGAGTTTTAAGATAAGGTTTAAAAATGAGAGAACTCCTCTTAGAAACATCATTCTGCAGTCTTAGATCTGGACAGAGGAATTCTGTGTCCCCCAGCAAGCAAAGCCTACTGTAGGGCAAGACTTGGTCACGAAATTCTATCCCTTGGATCCTCCAGCTGCAGCGTTTCATCCCAGCTAAGCTTTCAGTTTTCTAAATTAATCAGGAAGAATACAAATATTTGTTAATAATCCAAAGACAAGGTTCAGCATGTGGGGAAGTACAGTCTATAAGAACATAGAACTGCGAAGCTGCAGAGGTAGCTGTGTTTTGAAGATGTAGCACGGGACCCTTTATACCACCGAAAAACCTTGTGTAAAAGACCTTGCCCTGGCCATTGAGAAAGTATACACGAGTTGCTGCTGTTGTATTCTCTCTGCACAATGGCTGCCTCATGTTTTAAAGGCCTGTCTGAGGCACAGTGATGGTGACTGCCTTTTTCAAGTCACAGTGCCAGGCTCTGTGAGTCTGGCATAGATATTTCCTCCTATCCATTTTCCCAGGCCTTTAGAGCCTCCTGTGCAGGAACTGTGCCAGCTCTTGTTAGGCTTTCACATTGTTCAGGATATCAAGTACAAAGTGCCAATATCAAAGCCCAGCCCTTCTATTGCCTGGAGCATTCATTTGATCCAGAAGGTCCTGATTGTGATATTGTGGTAAATAAAGCAATATTTGTGTAAGCACTAAGTCACACAATCACCCGTGCCTTGTATCAATATTTTAAACTGTATATAGTAACTTCAACATCTTTGACAAATTTTGTTATGGACTTTCTGTTGCTTTGTATCTGAAATATATCCAGAATTAGTTCTTTACTTTAGAGGCAAATGTTTGTCAAAGTACAAGAGGAAAGAAAAAAATGAAGCAAGACATTTAGAGACAAAGTTTTATTTCCTTTTATTTAAGCTTATGGAAATGCATGAATAATGTTATTAAATGCTTCAGCTTGTGTTCAGATTGACAAGAGATCCCTGGCTAAAAACTGCAGAGCAGCTGTGCCCTGTGTAGATTTGTTCATCCCCAAGCAAACTCCTTTATTCAACTCCATCAATACTGCAATGTCTTCCACCTCATCCTGGCACTACATTCCACAGCCTTCCCTGATGCACTTCCATTCAACCATTAACAAAGCAGGCATATGTTGAGCAATCTGTTTTCTCACACAAATCTTTGAGGACACTTATCTAACTTAGAGTGTGCCTCTGGCCATACTGCACCAGCGGTCTTTCAAAGCTCTGACTGCAGAGGCAGAGAATTGTTGTCATTTCCTATTTGCATTATAGGATGAGGAAAATGTGATTTTTTCATGTCTGGTGTATGGCATCCTTAGGTGCAATCTCGTGTTTTTCAAATGAGTGAGTATTTAACTAAATTAGTTACTACATTGATTTTCACTTTATTTTCTGCCATGACGTCACAGGGGCTTTTAAGGTTGGTTAAGTGTCCTAATCATAAAATCCTGCTGGAAATTCCTTTGGAACAATCCAGTAGGTAATCTAATAGAACATTCAGCAGGGCTTGGATCTTTCTAATAGGATTCCCTGCTGGAATACAATACTCCTACTAGAGTTTATTCTTTTTGTTGAAAAAAAATTGAATAATATTCGAACATAAGATCACTTGCAAATGAGAGGAGACCATTCAGCCCATGTCGCCTGTTTAGTAGTTAGTAGCTTAAGGATCCCATTCAGCTTTTTCATTTCAGAAATCAGGATACCAACTTCAATAATATGACCCGATATCTTGTTCCACACCCCTCTTTGGCAGCAGCATGTCATGTTCTTGGTTTTTAATGCAAATTCTTAATAAAACCTACATTAAATTAGATGTATAGCATGAAGTACTGTATTTTTTTTTGTAGAAAGTTGCTCTTCTTTTCAACTGTAATTTTCAACTGAATTATATGTTTTGTAGTATGGGGTCCAAAGCAGAACATTATATTCTAAATAAATACTATCGGGCCCCTGAATTATTTACGTTTGTTTAGTTTTAAGTCATCACAGCCACTATTATACTTCAGTAACGAAAACAATATAGTGTGTATTTTTAGGAAAAACCTATCAAACATGACCCCATTTGAAAATTTCCAAAAAACAATTCTCTCTTTTTTTTATGCTTGCTCTGCAGCAGGGGATATCACAATGCATTTAAACTGCATTTGTAGCTTCAGTGGGTTTAATGTACTTATTATTTCATTCAATGGAGCCTTTAGATCATGTAGGTCCCTCTGTGCAAGTCTGTGCCTGACTGATGGGTGCATAAACATTGGATTTTTAGCATGTCTCTCACATTATTGTCATGTCCCGCACTTGCCCTCGCAAACCCCGCTACATTCCCAAACCCACTGTTTCACGCTCTCATTCTTAACTGAACCCATCACAGGCACCGGATTCCACAGATTCTCACTCCTGAACCAATTATCCAACCACGTTCCTCTCCCTTCAGTATTTAATGCTCCCTCACACACCCTAACCTGCTCACTATTGAAAAGCCTCTTAGAGTTTTCTAGTGCGGTATCTATATCTTTATTTACATCTATATTTATATTCATATGTGATACGATTTTTCTGTGTACTGTTTTGTTCTAGTCTGTTCTTTGTGTGTCCGTACTGTGAGTAACTCTTGTATTGTATTGTATGTATTGTACTATTATTATATAATTTGTTAGACTGTGGCTGTGTTGTCTGTGTTAAGCTGCTGTTGCACTGCAATTTCCCTCACGGGATCAATAAAGTATCTATCTATCTGTTATTTCCTTGTTGACTTGACTTTTCCCTTTTTGATCTTGCCGTTTGGATTATGATTTTGGATTGTTTGCCTCTGCTTCCTGCAGAGTTCTCGGCCACATACAGGATTCTCGGAGAACTCTCTGCCAGACTCCTGACAGAATATTGAGCCGTAATATGGATCCCGCGAGCCAAAATCAACTTGGGATTCTCCAGGAACGATCACCACCTCCACAACCGGCAGCTCCCGTTCTGCTCCCCTGACTCCTGCACCTGTAAATCTATTACCCCCACCCTCCCAGGAAAGATTTGGTGGAGACCCCTTCAAATGTCAGGGTTTTTTGACTCATTGTCATATGGCTTTTGAAATCCACCCGGACTGCTTCCCAACGCATACAGTAAGAATTGTCTTTATGGTATCCTACCTCACTGGACGAGCTCTGGATTGGGCTGCACATCTCCTTTCTCGGAACGCTCTGGAGACTTCTGACTTCTACCTTTTTGAAGCTGCCCTACATTCGGTCTTCGGGAGAATTCACTTGCATCACCTTACTGTTGCACACCTCACTTCCCTCACACAGGGGACCCATTCCCTTCAGGACTACATCAATGACTGCCGCTTCCTGGCTGCTCTAGTCCCTTGGAGTCAGTTCTGCCTTGGATTATCGGATTAATTTAAGGATCTTGTTACCTACCTACCCCTGGACTTCCCATCACTTGAGGCTTTCATTACACAGTTTTTTAATTTCAGGCTTCAACAACGTAAATCACATAATCGAACCCCCTCCCATCCCCCCTCCTTTTCTGGATTACACTCTGATGACAGAAGCTGCCAAATCGATGAGGGGCGCTTTCTTTACTGCTGTTCCCCTGATCACCTCCGGGCCTCCTGCCCCAGACGCCCGTCCCGCACCTCTCCAGGTATATTCAGTTCCTTATCATCGAGTCCCCTTCTCACCCAGTGGTTCTTGGTTTCCCTTGGTTACAGACGCACAATCCACGCATTTCCTGGTCAGAAAGAGAACTCACTGCCTGGGGAGCTCACTGTCTTTCGCATTGCTGCATACTCCCCCGGAAACTTTATGTTTCCTGCATTTCTCACGGTAATCTCTCCAAAATACCTTCTCACTACTCCAATCTACAGCTGGCATTTAGTAAACGGAAAGCTCTGTCCCTCCCTCCTCACTGCCCTTATGATTGCCCAGGAGTTCTTCCTCCCAAGGGTCATATCTATTCCCTCCCGTGAAGAGACGCTGGCTATGGAGAATTACGTTCAGGAATCGTTAAGCTCTGGCTTCATTCACCCCTCATTGACTTTTGTGGTTTAAATAATATAACGATCAAGAATAATTACCCCCTTCCTTTAATCATGTCGGCTCTGGAATCACTCCGAGGTGCCACTATTTTTTTCACTATTTTCACTATTTTTTATTTACAACCTAATCCGCATTTGAGAAGGTGACAAATGGAAAACGGCGTTCATAACGACCCATGGTCACTATGAGTACCAGGTAATGCCATTTGGGTTGGCAAATGCTCCTGCTGTCATTCAGGGCTTCATGAATGATGTCTTTAGGGATGTCCTACACAAATATGACCTGGTGTATTTGGATGACATTCTCATATTTTCCATCATTCTCCAGGATCACATCTCCCATGTGCGTGAGCTACTTCACCGTAGAAAGAACAAACTGTACACCAAACTGGACAAATGTACTTTCCATGTTCCCAGAATTCACTTCCTTGGCTACATCATCTCACCCTTGGGCATTGAAATTGACCCTGCCAAGACTGACGCCATTCAGAACTGGCCTACTCCCCGTAATTTAAAACAAATACAACATTTTCTGGGATTTGCTCATTTTTATCGCCGCTTTATAAGGAATTTCAGCTCTATCATCTCCCCGATTACCTCCCAGACTCAAAAAAGTAGAGGCAAATGGGACCCTGAAGCAGACTGAGCATTTATTCACCTTAAGAAACTTTTTACTACAGCTCCTCTCCTCCGTCATCCAGATCCAGATCTCCCCTTTGTTCTGGAGATAGATGCGCCAGCCAATGGTGTTCCGCTTCTTCATTACTTATACACCAGGGTCCAATAATGTAAAGGCTGATGCCCTATCTTGTCTCCATGATCCACCTGACTTTATAGATCCTCCTGAGCCTGTTATATCCCCTGAGAGGTTCATTGCTACAATTAGATAGGATCTGAAGGACCAGATCAAACGTGCACTTATGAACCAAACCATTCCTCCTCAGTGCCCTCCAGACAAACTTTTTGTTCCCAACTCCGTTCGATCTACGGTTCTCCATTGGGGTCATGACTACCATCATGGTTGTGGTAGACAGATTCTCCAAGTCAGCGCATTTCATTCCCCTTTCTGCTCTTCCATCTGCTCAGGTGATGGCCGATCTCTTTGTTCTTCACATCTTCGGGCTTCATGGTATTCCTGCAGACATTGTATCGGATCAGGGACCTCAATTCATTTCCAGATTTTGGAGAGCCTTTTGTAAATCTCTTGGAACTTCCACGTCTCTTACATCCGCCTATCACCCTGAAGCCAATGGCCTGACAGAAAGAACCAACCAAGGCCTCCTCACTTACCTCCTCACTTACGTCTCAGCTTCACAGGACGACTGGTCCTCTCTTCTCCCATGGGCGGAATATGCACATAATTCTCTCTCCTCTTCCATGACTGCAATGTCTCCCTTCTACTGTTCCCTGGGATACCAACCCCCCCCCCTCCCAGATTCTGTTCCGAACTTGGATATTCCCTCCCTCCAAACCCGCCTCACTTATCTAAAGAAGATCTGGAAGCATGTCAGATCCTCCCTTCTGAAATGCTCCCTGAGACAGAAGACCACCGCTGATCGTCATCGACGACCTGTGCCTAGATTACGACAAGGACAATTAGTCTGGTTGTCTACCAGGAATTTACTCCTTAGGCAACCTTCACATAAATTGGGACCCCGTTATATTGGGCCTTTCCGCATCCTTTCTCAGATCATCCCTGTCACCTATCGTCTTGCCCTTCCTCCGACTCTCAGGGTGCATCCCTCCTTCCACATTTCTCTCCTGAAGCCCTACCACAGATCTCCCCTCTCCCGACCTCGACCTCCTCCACCTCCTCCATGAATCATTGATGGCCTGCCTTCTTACACAGTTAACAAGATCTTGGACACCTAGTGGCCCCGGGGCCGGCAGCAGTTTCTTGTCGACTGGGAGGGCTACGGCCCTGAGGAGCGTTCATGGGTTTACGAGGGAGATATTTTGGATCACGAACTCATTGATGACTTCTTCTGTGCCCATTCAATGGGGTCGTCAGAAGCCAACCCTAAAAGGGGGCGTACTGTCATGTCCCGCAATCGCCTTCGCAAACCCCGCTACATTCCCAAACACACTGTTTCACGCTCTCATTCCTAACTGAACCCATCACATTCTCACAGGCACCAGATTCCATAGATTCTCAGTCCTGAACCAAGGCTGTAGGACCTGACGGCATACCCAGTCGCGTCCTCAGAGCCTGCGCCAATCAACTGGCAGGTGTATTCACAGACATTTTCAACATGTCTCTGGCCCAAGCCGTAGTCCCCACCTTCTTCAAGACAACCACCATTATCCCAATACCACAGTGAGGTGTCTAAATGACTACCGACCGGTGGCACTAACACCTGTCATCATGAAGTGCTTTGAGAGGCTGGTCATGAAGCACATTAAGGACACCATCCCAAACACACTGAACCCGTACCAATTTGCCTACCGGCCCAACAGATCCACAGATGCCGAAATCTCCATTGCCATACACACTGCCCTATCTCTTCTGGATAAAAAGAACACATACGCAAGACTACTATTCATCGACTTCAGCTCAGCTTTTATCACTATCTATGAATTGGCTTCATTACTCTGCTCTCCTCCCCACTAATAGCTGATGTGTGGTGAGCGTTCTGGCGCACTATGGCTGCCGTCGCATCATCCAGGTGGATGCTGCACATTGGTGGTGGTAGAGGGGAGTCCCCATTACCTGTAAAGCGCTTTGAGTGGAGTGTCCAGAAAAGCGCTATATAAATGTAAGCAATTATTATTATTATTATTATTATTATTATTATTATTATTATTATTATTCTTCCAGAGAAACTAGTCAAGAAACTCAGTGCACTGGGTCTCAACACCACCCTCTGCAACTGGATTCGGGACTTTCTGAAAGGCAGACCTCAGGCTGTCAGGCTTGGGAACCACACCTCCGGCACACTAACTCTGAACACTGGGGTCCCCCAGGGGTGTGTGCTTAGTCCATTACTCCATTCCCTCTACACCCACGACTGTAAGGCCAAACAACACCAATCCCATCATCAAGTTTGCCGATGACACCACAGTTGTAGGTATGATCACAGACAATGATGAGAGGGCCTACAGGGAGGAGGTCAATCTTCTTACAACGTGGTTTGAAGACAACAACATCACCCTCAACATCAGCAAAACCAAGGAGCTGATCGTTGATTTCAGGAAACTGCAAAACGGACATGCCCCTATCCACATCAACGGGACTGAAGTGGAAAGGGTCAGTAACTTTAAATTCCTTGGCGTCCATATCACCGAGGACCTCACATGGTCTCTCAATGCCATCTGTCTGATCAAGAAAGCGCAACAGCACCTGTACTTCCTAAGATGGTTGAAGAAGGCTATATGTCGCTAGGTCCTCACCAACTTTTACAGATGCACTTCAGAAAGCACACTGTCTGATTGCATCACAGTGTGGTATGGCAACTGCAGTATTGCTGACCACAAAGCCCTACAGCGGGTGGTGAAAACTGCCCAGTCCATCACTGGGGTTGCCCTCCCATCTATACAGGACATTTATGACAGACGGTGCTTGAGGAAAGCTCTAGGCATCATCAAAGACCCCACACATCCCAGCTACAGACTGTATGACCCTCTACCATATGGAAAACTGTACCGGAGCATTAAGGTCCGGACTACCAGACTCAGAGACAGTTTTTACCACCGCACTATCAAACTATTAAACTCCCAGCCTCTCTCACTCTCACCTCACCTCTCACCTATGATCTGAACCTCACAGTGCCTTCTTACTTACGAAAAACTCACACATTGAAATCTACCTCTACCTTACATGTCAAAAAGCTCACTCCCCATAATTTCTATCCTTTCATTCTTTTGATGCATGTTTTTGCACATCTGATGTTGTTGCACATTACCTGTTACCTTTTTGTTGTTTTGCACACTGCCTGTTTTTCTTTTATTGTACAATTGTATTGTTGTTGTTGTTGTTGTTTTTTTGTACTACGTATCGTCTGAGAGCTAGCTAAATAGCATTTCATTATACCATACTGTATACCTGTATATGAGTATAATAACAATAAACCTGAACTTGAACTTGAATTATCCAGCCACATTCCTCTCCCTTCAGTATTTAATCCTCCCTCACACACCCTACCGTGCTCACTATTGAAAAGCCTCTTAGAGTTTTCTAGTGCGTGTTATTTCCTTGTTGGCTTTCTTGGTTTCTGGACTTGACTTTTCCCTTTTTGATCTCACCCTTTGGATTACGATTTTGGATTGTTTGCCTCTGCTTCCTGCAGAGTTCTTGGCTACGCACAGGATTCTCGGAAAACTACCTGCCGGACTCCTGACAATTACACTTTGCTGGACATGTAAGCAGGTACTTTCTAGAGTCTATGCTGTGCATTATGATGTCTAGACAATATAGTCCTTCTAGAATTATTTTGTGTACAAGCAATTAACCTCACTAATGTGAATAGATCAATACCTGATGATGGTGGTGAAATAATAAACAGACCGATTGATTTCAATTTCTGTCCAAAGAGTGACTACACATGGTTATCATCATGGAGTACAGAGTGTTTAAACATAGTGTTAAGCTATGCAGCAACAACAGCATTGCCATCTTTCAGCAAGGCTGGGCCCGGTGAAACCCCAGGAATTCCAGGCTGCTGATGTAAGTGATGTTAGTGGACCAATAGCTGACACTGTTCCAGGATGGTGCCTGGGGACACTGCGAGGGAGGAGATGCTGTCGTTGACATGTTAAACCCAGTTAAACTCAAGTGGTCAGTAAAGTTCAATGACACTGTTCAAAAGAGTAGGGTTGTTACCCAGCTGTTGTGGCTGATGTATGGTAAGGGCTTCAAGAACCTGGCCCAACTAAATTTCTCCCTCAATTCTTTTGGTGAATTTATTTTTCAGTTTCCCTCTAATCTGCTGTGCATTTGGGCTGCTGACACAGAATGGTTGCACTACTGTGGTGGATGAAGTGGGTCCCTTGCTCTATACTTTGAGATCTTTAGGGATGGAAAGTGCTATACTGTATAAATGGAAGGAATTGTTTTTAATTATTTACCAGGCTTATTCTGCTTTTGCACATGTCAGTAGTGTATAGTGTCTGAGGCTGTTTTTAAAACCCCTGCAAAGCTCCACATCCCATTACATCAAAAAAGCCTGCCAGTTGAAGGAATTTGAACACTCTTAACAGACTCAGGGGACTGGTGATTCATTAAACATTACAATCTGCAGTACATTAACAAATTTAAATCTAGTCTAATGCCTAATCTCACCAAAGCTAGGAGAGGCCACTCAATTCTAAATTGCAGTCATGTGAATATAGCAGATATACTGTAAAAACTGAAATAGCCTTAATGTTGTACCTTGCATAAATATTTAAACCCAAAAAATTACAACAGTAGAAAAGATGACATTCTGTTAAAAACCATAGTAAAATCCATATTAGTAAATGGGCTGGTCTAGTTCCTGACTAACGTAATGTATTTGCTGGTTGCCTTGATTTCTCCAGCACACAAATGATTTTAAAGTCTTTCATATATAGACCTGTATTTGAGTAGTACATTAGTTTTAACTTCAAAATGAAACTAAAGACTAGGTTTCACACAAGGGACGGCTAAAGGTGACAGTTATTTGAATATTTAGAGCACATTCCAGCTCCTGGTGGCCCACATGTTAGGAATCCCTGGTGGGAAGATACAAGGATCCTGTGCAGACGCAGGCACGGGTAATAGATGAGGCAGGCGAACAAACCAAAATGAGAGGCAAGGTCGTAGTCAAAAGGCGAAAGGCAAATCGTAATCCAGGAAGTTCTCCGGTAGCGAACAGTCCGAGGCGAGAGGCGAGGTGCAAAGTCGAAAAGGCAGAAGGGGAATCCAAAAATCCAGAATAAACGAGGTACGGGGGGAAAACCACCAGGTAGAGCTCTCAAGGAGTAGACTCAATACCAAGCAGTAGGACGCAGGTGAAGATGGTATTGTAACGCTTACGGCCGACAAGCACTGTGTGTAAGAGCCGGCGTACCAGAGCGGGTGACGTCACCGCCCTTCCCTGTGATAGCAGGACCACAGCTACTGGGCTGTGGAGAGATCTCTCTTTGGCTCACGGGGCTAGGTCGCTGCAGAGAGACGCGGGAGTCTCGGGTTCGAGCCCTGGACGGTGCAGGGGCCGACCTAATGCGGCAAGGGCGCCCGCCTGAGCCCCCGTTGCGTTACATTGGTGTCAGAAGCGGGGTGGGATAGCCCTTCGCCGGGGACGGCGATTTAAGCGGGGGAGAGTGTAACGCTTACGGCCGACAAGCACTGTGTGTAAGAGCCGGCGTACCAGAGCGGGTGACGTCACCGCCCTTCCCTGTGATAGCAGGACCACAGCTACTGGGCTGTGGAGAGATCTCTCTTTGGCTCATGGGGCTAGGTCGCTGCAGAGAGACGCGGGAGTCCCGGGTTCGAGCCCCGGACGGTGCAGGGGCCGACCTAATGCGGCAAGGGCGCCCGCCTGAGCCCCCGTTGCGTTACAGTATAAATAGCAGTGCGCACCACACAGTGAGTGTGCGCAGGTGGTTTAACTCGTGCGGCGGCGTTTGTTAATAATCACCCGCTGCTGGTGCTGATTAGCTCGCTTACGATTTGGTCTTGACTGAATGGTGGTCATGACACCACACACATGCTGGCTCTTTCCAGTCCAGACTCAGTTACATTGTTGAACCCTTAATTCACTAAATAAAAGGATTAATTTGAAATATTTTATTGTTTTCATCTCTTAAATCTTTGAGGTTATCTTTTTAATTGTTCCATTCAAAAAAAATAACGGCACAGTGTTTTTTTTTTTACCAAAATGTGCATTGAGAATGCTGCGCTTTAATTTCTGTACACTTTTTTTCCTGTACAATAAAAGTGTTTCTTTAGAATGTTTTTTTTTTCAGATTTAGGAAATATCTTTCAAAATCCAGTCATTGAATTTTGTAACTGTGGTGAGTATGGAAGAAGTCTTTAATTCTAAACCACAATGTTTTGAATGTGAAAAACACAGTATGACTAATGGCTGTGGTAGACACATTAGACAGAATGTGGACAAACAGTATTATCATTGCTCCTCCAAATGTATTTGATATATGCAACTAAAAGTGCTGTCCATCTATTGAGTTTGTCAAAGACCATTTACAAATGACTAATGATTTCAAGAAATATTCTAAAATGTCTGTCCGATATTTTTTTTTCCAAACTGCTCAATGGGGGCATACTGTATATGCCATTTTATAAATCTAAATCATTGAGTCTAATTTGTCCATAATAGTAAAAGAGACAGATTTTGAGAAACGCATATGGGAAATCAACATCTTGTGCCAGCAGTAGGTTTGCAGTGATACTTAAAGACATTGTTTTAAAAAATGTAAAAAAAAAATTCTACTTAGATATGAAGTCTGACATACTTCCAGGCCTTACATTTCCTATTCTATTGAAAGTGGAAAATCTGGAGAAAATGAAAAAAGGTAGGATAAGCGAAAGAGCTTTCACATGAATTTTGTTCAAAACTATTATTATTTGGAGCATAAACGTGTTTATAACACACAGTATGTGGCAAGAGTTTAAGATGCAGTCCTTTCAATATTTATGCACTCCTTTAAATATTGATATTGGGTGTGCACTGTAAAAGCCTTGTTTTTTCCATGCTTCGTGCAATACACAGAGGGATGGCAAAGTACTGTACAGTACATTTGCACAAGGCAGGATTATAGATCTTGGCTAGAGAGCAAAGGGAGGCCTGTTCTTCTGATTTCCTGAAGACTTTCACTAACACCCCTGCAATGCACAGACTTTTATATAGTGAACCTACAAGATAGCATGTCTGTGCCAGAAAACTCAGGTGTTGTCTCAAAATTGGTACTTGAACCCTGGCTGCTCCCTGAAGAACAGAGCGAGATATTGTATTTCCCATGGTTGGAACGAACCCTACATGGTAATCCAGCTTTAGTCACTGTCTAGATATGAGCATGTGTTGAATGACTTGACCATTCATAAAATTCTGCTTAAAGATTAGAATTATCAGCATGCCTGGGTATAACAAGGGGCAGGCATTCTGGTGTACAGCAAAATGGAAATATAGCTTTTAGTTTGTACTGTATACTGAACATGTGTGTTTTTTAAATTTAGCTATGTGAATGCATTTTTTGGGGTGGCATGGTGGCACACTGATTAACATTGCTGACTTGCATTATTGGGGTCCTGGGTTCAATTCTGGACATCTGTATTTGTATGTTCATCTGGATTTCTGCCGGGTGCTCCACCTTCCTTCCACAGTCCAAAGACCTACCGGTAGGTTAACTGACTTCTGGGAAAACTGGACCTGGTGTGACTGTGTCTCTGTGATAAGCTGGCATCCTGTCCAGAGTTTATCGCCATTTGCACAACCATGTGTTAGATAAAATGTTTAGAAAATGGATGGGTGAATATATTTTTGTTTCTATATTGATTTCTTCTAAAAGAATGAGCTTCAGACTGAAGAAAATTCTTAGGGCTGGGTGCACAAACAAGACCCTGATCAATAAAAATCCAAATAGATGTTGATTCAGTATGAGAACAAATCCTGTACAATTCAATATACTGTGGAAGCATTACACAGACAAAATAAAACATTAAAGAGGCAGCTGGACAAATCCAAATCCAACAAAGATTGTTTTGAGCATCCAGTATTTGAAGAATCAGTGGCAGAGTCTCCCTTTGAGTCTCATTGCTGAACTAATCATATTTTTATTTCCAGAAAGTTTTTAAAAGTAGCTTTAAACAGTGGGTTGTTGCTAATTGCAGGCTATGTAAATCTTCACATGTAATGTAAGAATGGGTAAGAATTACATCGTATCACACACTCTCACAGCAGGTCTGTGAATTTTCGACCAGTTGGTTAAATTTCAGCTAGCACATGAATGAGGAAATTAATTAAACTCAATAGTTAGCACAGAGTTCATACCAAATACAAGTCTCATTCAGTTTTAAAGAGCTGAAAGAATAAAGAGCTGAAAATAAAAAAATAGAAATAAAAAACTCAAATAGAAAAACTGAAAGAAATCGGCCTCTAAATAAGAATTCCATTGGAACAAAAACCAGAATACACAGGGGTACAGGACTGAGAACTACTGTCCTACACTGTTTGACCAACATGTTCACAAACTTTTGAGACACTAACAAAATACCAGTAACCAATAAACAAATGAAGAATATTGAAAGGATGCATTGCAAGACAACATTACTTCCAATATATTTCTATTTATGTGACAAAGCTGAATAAAGCTGTGCAATAGGGTTTCAAGTAAAAAGGAAGAATAATAGGGGAAAGATTAATGTTTAAGATGGTGGATCAGACAAATAATTGTCCCTTAAGACTAAACCTTTAATAAATACAGTATAGAACAGAATAGAATCTTTATTGCCACATGACTGAGGCCGGTGGAAATTGTTGTAGGTACAGCTTTGCTACCGACATTTTCATGTGACAATAAAATACAGAATATAAATACAGGACCAGAATGCACAATATACAATACAGATTATTAAAATACAGGACAACGAAAGACAGTACACAATATTGTCATAAAAATTCATAAACATAAAAATAGAACATAAAAATTCACTCTTTACCTGTCTGTACCCCCCCCTTCATGGGTGGCTCCTGACGCCCATACAAATAAGTGAGCTGTATAGCACTGGGGGGAGGAAAACCTCATTTAACTGAAAGGAAACCTCGTTGAGTCCATGAGAGCTGCCCCCTTCTCCAGGGTATAAACCTTATTGGGTAGAGGAAGGGGGTTCAGGTAGAGCTCCGGAGACTTAAAACAAAAAAAGACAAGTACACAAGCACAAACCACAAAAAACAGATAGGAACCAAAAGTTCCAAGACACATGGGACAGGGGGACCATAGACAAGGGGAAACCAGAAGTGAAAACATCATAAAACCAAGCAAAAAACAAAAATAAAAACAAAAACCCGGAAAAAATACAGGAGACTGGGCAATAGGCATGTTCACATTCTATCACTGATATCGGAGTGGACAACCCGAGGAAAGCCAGGCCACAGCCCGCTCACAGACACAGATGTCGGGAAGGTGATATCCAGCAATTAGAAAGGGAGAGAAAAAAAGACTCACCACCCTATCACTGATATCAGAGTGGACAACCCAAGGAAAGCTAGGCATATGGCCCGCACACAGGCACGGATGACCGGAGTGATATCCAGCAATAAATAATAATTGCTTATACTTATATAGCGCTTTTCTGGACACTCCACTCAAAGCGCTTTACAGGTAATGGGGACTCCCCTCCACCACCAATGTGCAGCATCCACCTGGATGATGCAACGGCAGCCATAGTGCGCCAGAACGCTCACCACACATCAGCTATTAGTGGGGAGGAGAGCAGAGTAATGAAGCCAATTTATAGATGGGGATTATTAGGAGGCCATGATTGGTAAGGGCCAATGGGAAATTTGGCCAGGACGTCAGGGTTACACCCCTACTCTTTTCGAGAAACGCCCTGGGATTTTTAATGACAACAGAGAGTCAGGACCTCGGTTTTATGTCTCATCCGAAGGACGGTGCCTCTTTATAGTATAGTGTCCCCGTCACCATACTGGGGCATTAGGATCCACATGGACCGCAGAGTGAGCACCCCCTGCTGGCCCCACTAACAACTCTTCGAGGAGCAACCTTAGTTTTCCCCAGGAGGTCTCCCATCCAGGTTCTGACCAGGCTCACACCTGCTTAGCTTTAGTGGGTTGCCTGTTGTGAGTTGCAGATGGATATGGCTGCTATGAGGATATGAGGGCCAGTTCAACATTCAATCACGGATGCCGGAAAGACAACCCAAAAAAAAAGCCAGGCCACAGCCCGCTCACAGTTGCAGTAGTCCAAAAAAGCATCCTGCAATATGAATAGGAGAGCTGAGAGAAAAAAGAAGCCCAGAGAAAAAAAAACTGCCGCAAAACAAAAAGCGCCACTCACAGGGTCAGTAGGAGGCTCAGCATTCTGTCACGGATGTCGGAAGGGACGAACCGTGGAGAGGCAGGAGAGCGGAAAAAGACCCATACGTGTAGCAGCGGAATGGGGGATTAGCCCGGGCTCAGAAGTCCAGGAGTCGTATAGAAACCAATGCCCACAGGCAGCGGACATGGGGTGACCTGGATACTAGAACATCTGAAAGACAATGCTGAGTGAAGGTGAATCACAGACCCGAAAATATATAGCCCCAGAGAGAGAGACACCAGAAGGACAGCAAAGCACAGGTAACTAGGGACAGGGTAGAGTAGGAGTGTCCTTTGGCTGCAGAGGGGGTGACAATTAACGTGTAGGGTGGTACATTGGGTGTACAAGGAGTCAACTGAGGAGAGAGAAGTACCAGTGATCTTAGAGGCCTTCATAACAATGCGTTGAAGTCTATTCCTTATTAGGATGGCCGTGCTTCCGTACCACACAGAGATCGAAGACGTCAGATAGATAGATACTTTATTGATCCCGTGAGGGAAATTGCAGTGCAACAGCAGCTTAACACAGACAACACAGCCACAGTGTTACAAATTATATAATAATAGTACAATACATACAATACAAGAGTTACTCACAGTCCAGACATACAAAGAACAGACTAGAACAGAACAGTACACAGAAAAATCGTATCACACATATGAATATAAATATAGATGTAAATATAGATATAGATATAAATATAGATGTAAATATATTGCACAGGTCCCTGGCATATATTGCACAGAAAACGGTTGTAAACGGGAAAAGAAAAAGAAAGAGAACAGATGTAGCAGTAGATGTGTAGATGCGTTCAGTCCAGAAACAGGTCACTGTCAATGTTGCCTCTGCCCAGATGCAAGGTGGATGCGTTGTACAGTCTTATGAAAGAAGGCAAGAATGACCTCCTGTAGCGCTCTCTGTCGCACCGTGGATGAATCAGTCTATTGCTGAACGTGCTTTTCATTTCTGCAAGCCTGTCATAGAGGGGATGGGAGATGTTGTCCATGATGGCCTCTAGTTTGGACACAATTCTCCTCTCAGCCACTACCTCCAAGGGGTCCAGGTCAGACCCAATGACAGAGCTTGCTCTCCTGATGAGCTTGTTCAGCCTTTTAGAATCCACTGCTCTAATCCCAGAGCCCCAGCACACCACTACGTAGAAAATGGCACCCGCTACCACCGACTGATAGAACATATGTAGCATCTTACTACACACATTGAAGGACCTGAGCCTCCTCAAGAAGTAAAGTCAGCTCTGTCCCTTCTTATAGATGGCCTCGATGTTCTTAGACCATTCCAGTCTATCGTCGATGTGCACTCCCAGGTACTTGTACAAGTCCACCATCCCGTTCCTTTGTCTTTGTTACATTCAGTTCCAAGTGGTTCACCCCACACTACTCCACGAAGCTGCTGACCAGTCCTCTGTACTCTTCCTCCTGCTCACCCCTGATACATCCCACAATTGCAGAGTCATCTGAGAACTTCTGCAGGTGGCATGACTTTGAGTTGTACTTAAAGTCTGATGTATAGAGGGTGAAGAAGAATGGTGAAAGAACTGTCCCTTGAGGTGCCCCTGTGTTACTCACTACCTGTTCAGACACGCAGTTCTGAAGTCTCACAGGCTGTGGTCTGCCTGTCAGGTAGTCAGAGATCCACAAGGTCATGGAGGCATCGACTTGTATCTCCTCCAGCTTCCTCCTTAGAAGTAAGGGCTGGATGGTATTGAAGGCACTGGAGAAGTCAAAAACATGATCCATACAGTGTTGCCAGCCCTGTCCAGGTGTGAGTAGGCCCTTTGCAGCATGTAGATGATCGCATCCTCCACACCAACACTGGGCTGGTAGGCAAACTGTAGGGTGTCCAGTGATGAGCTGACCAGGGGTCTCAGGTGGGATAAGACCAGCCTCTCCAGTGTCTTCATGACGTGAGAAGAATGCTCTCTATAATGGCTGTGTAGAATCGGACAAGGAGGTGCTGACTGACTCCAAACTTCCTTAATTGTCTGAGGAAATACAATCTCTGATGTACGTTCCTGATGAGATGGTCTGTCTTGATGTGCCATTTTAGAGAGCTACAGATATAGGTGCTGTAGTGTCAAACAAATGATAAAGTTTAGGTGTCTGTGAAGCAGAAGTCTCTTTATTCATATGCATATGGAAGTCTGGCTTGCAAACACCAGACTTAAAAAATAAGTAGCTGAAGATGGTCCTTTATACCTTAAAACACAAAGAGTTACTATGACATATTCTAAACAAATGATGAAAAAGCAACACCTGCCAATTAATTATATCTAAGTTGCAGACTAGACAACAGTTAGTTCTTTTCATATTGTGGGCGTACAGCCAGCTTACCAAATACATGCCCTTATCTTACTGGCCAAGGACAGGCAGCATCTTTATATACATTTGAGCACAAAGCCTACGTCAAGCCACTAGACTGCATAGTTTGCAAAAAATATACAAAAACACGAAAATGATATTATCTCACTTCCTGGGCATCTCTCTTGTCTCTTCATTCTTCAGTCCTCCTTAGAACATTATTGTTTTACCAATTATGTTCTACCTCTAGATAACAGATGTAGAAACCTTTCCCAGGAAATCATTCTTGACCTCTGTGTTCCCTTCATGGCATACAATTAGCACAGAAGCAGCAGCTTTAGTACACATGTTTTTCAAGAAGGATATTAACAATATAATCATTATGAATAATAACAGACCCACAAATATGTATTGAACCAGAGACCCTCCCCATGTTCCTAGCACAGTTTGTTATGGCCATATGGTTTGTTGACCATTGATGGAGATTGGGGATTTGAGATCCTGTGAGTGCCTGATGTCCATAATGACCTCAAAGGTTTTGGATGTGTTAAGTTGTAGGTCATTGTTACCACACCAAGTGACAGCTCTATCTACAGTACTTCTAGTCGATATTGTGCACAATTGTTTCCAGTAATGAGCCCGATGATGGTGGTTTCATCTGCGTATTTGAGGATTTTTACAGTACTGTGCTGTGATGTCAAGCCATTTGTGAACAAGAAGAAGAGAAGCGGGGAGAGTATACAGCCTTGTGGCGCACCTGTGTTGATCAGAAGATGGGAGGTAAACTCATTCACCTTGACTGCATTGCAGGAGATCCAGCAGCCAGTAGGACATGGCAGGGTTGATGCCCATATCTATTAGTTTGTTGAAAAGTTTAAGAGGGTTAATAGTATTGAAAGCAGAGCTGAAGTCTATGAACAGAATGCGTGCATAGGTGTTTGGTGTCTCTACGTGTTGTAGTGTATAGTAGAGGGCCAGGTTGATGACGTCTTCCACAGACGTGTATTCTACACATGATTGTGTCTAACCAGGAATTTCTATTCCAAAACATTTAGCCTAATTTAATGGAAGTGAAAGACCTCTTCTCTCATCCACTGTGCTGTGAGTCACTCTGATGCTCCATGTTGAATCTCTTAGTCCACTTGCACTCTTTTATCGAGTATCTGCCAGCTTAATGCATGATTGATTGAATTGAAGTAATATAACTCTTGATTGCATGCTGAAACGAGAAGAAACAAAATACAATGTTTTAGTTGAGGAGCTCTCTTTGGTGTGAAGTAAATAGTATACCCGAAGAAGGCTCCACACCTGAAATGTTATGTTTCTTTTCTTCTCTTTTCAGCATCAAATAAACCTTTACTTGCTGCTTTGCAGTTGATGCAGCTACGTATTTGAACTAATTCTTGATTTTTGATTGACCAACCAAGTAAAGACTTGATGTGCTCCAGAAGTAATATGAGAAGTCCGACTGTCTCAGAATTTGTATGCTTTAAGGATTTAAGGATTTAATGAGATTTTTTACTAACATCTGCATCTTTTCAGAAGTATCTTAGGTCCTGGTATTACATATTTACCTTACATATATAAAGAGAAATTTTAAGTTCAGAAATTTATGTGAGGTGTAGACACTCAGTAAATGAATGAATATACTCATTTAATGTATTCTGCAACTGTTATAGAAGAATGCAGTATGCAACTCTACAACCTATATGTAGTCTGTAATTTTCCTTAAAGCCTCATAATAAACCTGTGTTATGTAATGCAGCAGCTATGTTCCATTAATACTCCATACAGAAGCAACACAATACAAATAGGGAAAAGGAGGTGAACTTCAATTGTTTACATATTTGTAAGGCTGCATTAATGCAGTTTTTCCTTTAAGCAGGACATTAGCCATGCTGCTCCCACCCCTTCAGATGAAATCTCCATGTGTCTTCTCAGCACCAACTGTGGCTTACAAGGATGATTCCAATGGTGTTACTTCAATTATTATTTAATGGCAAGGAAAATATTTGGTCTCTAACACCAGAGCATTTAAAGCACTTTTTGGATCAGCAGACACATAAACAAAAATCAGTTTCTTGTGCAAGGTCTTCCTTTTCACAAGGTAGTGAAGAACAAAAAATATTTACAGCATTTCACAGCGTGCATAAGTCAAGTCACATAAGTGGTCACATATTGTTGCTGTTGTCTAGCTATCAATTTTAATTGTTGTTTCAGATATGTTAATCAATCATTGGACCTTTGGCATTCTCAAACTGCCATCGGATCAGGACTTGAGTCTTTTCTTTCTTGGTTTATTGCCTAGAAGACAAACTAGATCCCTCACCCAGTATGAGTTGGAGAAGAGAGGTCTGTCCTGCAAAAAACTACAATTCTTTATGCACCTCCTCTGGGGTTGAAAGGTGTTTCGTAGACAGAGACAAGCAACTTAGTGATTTCCATAGCGCTGACCTTCTGACAATAACAGCCTCACATGACAGATGTACTCAGTGACTAATGTTGCAAATAATGGATACATTGAGAGGGAAACAAAAGATTAGAGAGAATCCTTTAGCTAATATACAGCCTAACCCCCTTTCTGTTCTATTTTTAAATTAAATCATATCCATGTTTTTTGTTTATGATATACAGTACATTAGTCTTAGTTCTGGATGTGACTTCAACTGTCTATCATAATATTACATAATGTAATAAATCCCATTCTATCTTTTCTCTCTCCAGCCTTCTGTCTTATGCATTAAAAGCTGAGCCTTTCACAGAAGAATACGCAATATAACAATCCTTCCCTTTAAAAATAAATACATAATAATAACAATCCAGAAGGAGCATGTACCATGTTTCCCCTGTTTTTTTTATATGTTCTTGCTTCTTAAGAATTGATCCCCTCTGTAATTTTCAGGAGGTGGAACTCCTGTTGCCCTTGTACTACCCACGCATCTCTTGGTTGGCAAGGAAACGAATAATCAAGACATCCCAAGGAGGCAGATGGTAGGCAAAGACGAATCTTGTTCATTTCCTGTCGTACAGAGAGGGCAGTCACACACCCTTTCAGGAGAAATGTGGAGACTGAAGTAAATCTTACTGTCCTTCTACTGTATATACACAGTTTACATGCATGTATTAATAAATAGATACAGTTTTTATGACTCAAAGGATAACTAAACCACATTGTTTATAAAGAAACTTTTGACTACTGTTTTGTTTCTAATTATTAACTTCACTTGACAAAGAGATGGATAAGGAAAAGGCCTATTTTATTGGAATTTAGGCATTTTCCTCCCACCACAGTGCGGTGGCTCCATGGCTAAGGATCTGTGCTGTTGCTGGAAGGTTGCCGGTTTGTAGTCTACGGCCGGCAGAGGAATCCTAATCTGTTGGGCCCTGAGCAAGGTCCTTAACCCCAACTGCCCCAGGGGTGCTGTATAAATGGCTGACCCTGTGCTCTGACCCCAAGCTTCTCTCCCTGTCTGTGTGTCTCATGAAGAGCAAGATGGGGTATGCGAAAAGACAAATTCCTAATACAAGAAATTGTACAGTATTTGGCCAATAAAGTGATCTTAGAAAAGAAAAAGATTTTGGAGTGTGTTGAGAACACATATTTAATGGGACTTGTACTGAGATGGCAATGACTTGGCTGAACAATGTTAATGAAATTCTCACCCTTGAAATTATGTCATAAGTCACTGGTTGTAATCTTGGAGAGGGTGTGTCCACAGAGATAAGAAGGTTTCTCAAGAGACAGAAGCACTAATCTTATCAATTTCTACATCACAGGTTGATGGGCACCTGAAATTAGCAGTTGGTTGATTACCTTTTCAATGAGAAAGAAAGCTGTAAAATGTACCTATGGCTGTGCTTTAATAATAATGTCACTTTATTAACCCTTTAAATCTTCTTGCATCAGGAATTGTCTTTTCACATACCCCAGCTTGCTCTCCATGTAACACACAGACAGGGAGAGAGCCTGGGGTCAGAGCACAGGGTCTGCCATTGTACAGTACCCCTGGAGCAGTTGGTCTTGGTCAGGAGCCCAACAGAGTAAGATTCCTCTGCTGGTTGCAGGATTTGAACCAGCAACCTTCCAACCACAGGTGCAGATCCTTAGCCACAGAGCCACCACTCCACCCGAAGCACAGCAAGACTTCTGTATTATTAAACTTACTTAGCAAACAATCAGAGCAATGCCTCACAAAAGGCCAATGATTCTCTAGAGTCTGGAGATTGCAAAAAGCTTTACTAAGATCTCAATGCAAACTGCAAGCTGTACTAGGTTGCTGTGGTTGATCACAATGCAATGTGCACCACACACATGCTTCTGTAACTCTTAAAAGAATTGTGGAAAAGTTTATTTAATAAGAACCTAATTTCATACTTCAATATTACAATTATACTATACACAATCATTCCTTTCATGGTAGTATGACTAATTGTAATACATCAGTGACATATACTGTAATTTCCTACAGTTTACAGAAAAAAATGCTAGAAAACATGATAGAGACAGAGTAGACTACCTTACATGAAAGAACTCTTATGATATTACTAGCAGAAATTATTTGATTTTTTTATGTTGAAATCTTCAAGTTTAAAAAATACACAGTATATAGCATAGTAAAGGATTAATGTTCATTTAGGTAGTATGGGTTGCATGAATAAAGGCAAATATCTGAATAGATCTTCTGGTTCTTTTCCTATTGGAAAATAAGTGTAGTGCAATCAGTAAAGAACTTATCCTCATGTATTGTAGAAGTCCTATGACAGGACCAAATTAAGAAATGTATGAGGCTTCAACAATGAAATCAATTTGTGAGCTGATGGACCCTAGTTTCTTGTGCACTTTAAGAAGTGGGCTTTAAAGCTAAATGGATTTTCCATTATGGAAATACAGATATAGTAAATCTAGTCCAGGCTAAAAGAAAAATTATATGACATCTTAAAGCAATTTGATGCATTTTGAAAACATAAATATTGAGTTGGTGTAAATAGGTCAGCTTGCAAAAGGCAAGGCATTTCTGCTATTAGTCTCTCTCAAGCTCTGGAAGAAAGAAGCATTGACATTCAATAGGGTGATCTCATGGAGGAGCAAATTTGTTTTACAAATGCCTTTTTAAAGGCAAATGTTTTTCAATTTGTTGTTTCATCACTAATAAAACACATCATGGCTTGATCTTTCAAGATACAGATATCATTAAAAAAATAATATGGATCTTAGAACACAGAACTACCCAACAATCATCAATAGCTTTTCCTATGATACTTCATTGCTTTTGGCTACTGACAAGTGCAAGGTCACATGTGTATCTGTTAAAATCATTAGAAAAATCAAAGCCATTTTCTAATCACCTTTATGCTATAAAACAGCAATGAAATGACTGGTGAAATTGGTGTTTTTGGTGATTTTAGTTTGCATTTGAGTTGATTTAAGAGGTTGAAACCCACTCCTCCTGAGCTTTGTATGAGAATCTCTGATATCTTAGTCTGCAGAAGCTGCAAAAAAGTTCCATAAGTGGATGGATCGTCAGATGTGCTTGCTTCCTAATGCGCAAAATTCTATCCTCAGTATTTGATCATATTGCTTCAGCTCCTTTGCATTTTCTATCTACAAATTTGAAAAAAAAGATTAGATTCTTAGCATCAGTCAACAGTGATCTAAGAGGGTTAAAATAAACAACTGAACAATAAGTACTCCAAAACTGGAGGCTTAAATTTAAATTATTCACAAAATAAACTTCTGTTTACTGCTTTAATGTTTGTAGGAATATATATATATATATCCATGTATTGGATCCATCTTGCAATTTAATTATATTAAGATTATTTTATCACAATGTGATAAAAGAGAACAGTGGTTTGGTAAACTGCACTGAAAGGTAATTGGGTTTTAATTACTTGTAATAGAATTTTGATTGCATGCAATTATATAAGCATTTACCAAGTAAATACATTTAAGTATAACTCTGTTTTCAGAATAACCTTTTGACCATAAGGATTGTCTACAATTTTCCATCCATACAGCTATATACAGTTTTTGTGATTATTTTCTCCTCCACACTGTAAATCACAAGATAACTGCATCAGATGAAAAAGAAATTGCTATGCATGTATAAATGCCTGTGCATTCTACATTACTTCCTCAGTGACAAAATGTGCTTGTACTTTCTCTTAACTGATACCATATGTTCAATGTCAAATGCTATCTGTTATGTTGTAAATCAACAGTAATATTAAAAAAATGCATGTTACATCAGAATTATGAAAGAGAAGTTTTGATCAATTGAGATACTAATAAATGTGTGGCTTCTTTTATTTTTCTGTCTATAACCGTGGGCTTGGCCTGCTTAACTGTGGAGGTCTAATAAACTACATTTTAGAGCCAGATATGGTCAATAATATTCTGATCAAATTCTGACCATCTGTTTTCAAATGCATTACGGTTTGCAAATGTAATGCAGTTTTGGAGTACTGGCTCTATTTTGTTGCAATGTACACTTCAAATAAGGGCCAAGTGACAAGTTGTACCTTTAAAAAACCCTCTGCACCAATAATATATTGAAAGTAGCACAGTTAAAAGTTATGCTTAATTGCCCACAATGGGACTTCAATTTGCTGGCTCTGTATTGAAGCAACCTCTTCATAAAATGTCACCAGCTGAATGAAATGCAGAATAAAAGGTCAGCTCATGAACACATTAAGCAGATTTGCTGGATCAGGTTAAACTCCAGTCAGTTCTAATTAAAGAGGATCAGAAGAGAATTTTCCCAATTATGAAAAGGCGATCATATCATGGGGATGAATATGAGGCCATGGGATTCACAGCAATCACAGGAATTGTTTAAAAATATATCAATCATCAAAAAGTGTTTCATGGTTTTTTATTAGGACTATCTCTTGTAGCAGGTGCATGGAATGTTTAACAACAGAGATGACATAGGTAAATACATTTTTGCTGTTTAATATTTGTTTACTTGGTTGATCAATGGGGGATCTACTGTAAAAATTACAGACTATGTGTATCCAAGCTCACTACAAGCTGTACATCTGTGACACATGCTTTGCCCTAGGTTACAGATGCTGTCCTGTGGATTCTCTATCATTCCTCTCATAGAGCCTGGACAATAATACTTTTTGTTTACTAGTCCATATGGACTGTATAATGGGACAGTATATAATGGATAGTGACTGTCATTATCCCAGTTCGTTCCACATTCGTTCAATGGGACTCCAGTTTGGTGAATAGATTATCTACTGCATAAGTGTCAAATTCTCATTTTCAAGAAAGCTGTGTTGATGCACAAGCAAAGTTAGGATATGCCTTGTTCTGCTGAAATGCTGTCACATCAGGATGAGCCTAGAGGAAGGGCAGCAAGTGAGATCCCAGGACTTGATCAATATAGCATTATGCAGTCTGGTTGCCATTTATCACTACATGTGGTTACACTACACTAACAAATAAAGAGTCATGGCCAGACCACACCCCTCTCTGTGTGATGTCCATCAGAGTGGTCAACACAAGACCTTGGTTAATCGCTAAAGAAGACATTATTCCAGATAGGTCCATCTGACATGACTTAGTCCAGCCTCCAACATTGCAATGGCATGAAGAGGTGTGTAATTGTTCCTTTTTTTTGTTTTCTTGTTTGATTTTCGTCATGCTTTAACTACAATATGTGAAATCACCTCATCACCTGTGCCCAATCTTCTCTATCATTAGTTAATACTAAACTAATCCAAAAGATGCCTAAAACACTTAATCTGTTTCCAAAATCTTTGCTTTATTTAAAAAAAAACATAAACAAATAAATAGAAGGATAAATGTATGTGAATGCTCAGTAAATACAGTAAATACAGTATATATGAATAAAACAAAAGAATGTCAATAGGAATAAATGTAGTTTAAGTTACAGTATCTTTGTCAACAATATTGAATCTTTCTTTGATACTGGCCACTAGATGCTAAATTATGAGTATTAAAGGATATTGTTCAGATAAAATCATCCCACATATAATTGACACAGTACTGTATTTCCTTTGGCTTCAATACAGAGTGAATTTCACTCTGCAATACAGTACATACCCCTCAAACATTATTGTAGGAAAGCCGGCTCAAACTCATTTCCTGGAAGGCCTTGTGTCTTCTAGTTTTAGTTTTAATCTAGGAAGTCAGTTAAATAATTAACAAAATTATTTTCTCAATTAAATGTGTTTATTGAATTTTCCTTTAGCTCTTTACAATTGATTACACAAGACATTCACTTTATTAAAGGCACAGTTACCTACAGTATAAATCGCCCTGGAGCCTGGTTAAAAGTATTGTAATTGCAGTATGCAGCTAATTCAATAATTAGACTCACTATGTAACTGGAAGTTGGATGGATGGAACAAAAAACAGAAGACATTAGTCCCCATTAGTCCCTCTTGGAACTATGAAACTCCTACTTCTACTCCTCCTAGGGGTAGGCAACTCCATTTCTAAAATATTCCTGCACGTTTTATATTTGCTTTATAGTTGAATTGAGCCACAAATGCTAATCAGAAACAAATGCAGCCCGTGAGGAATGGAGTTGTCCGCCCTGCTTTAGGGTAGCATGGTGCTGAGCACTGTGTGTGGAGTCGGCATGTTCCCTCAGCACTTCATGAGTTTTTCCCAAGTGCTCCGTATTCCCCCACCACACAGACATGTGTGTTTGATTGGTTACTTCTCCTCAAAGTGTGGGCCCTGGGCTCCAAGCAGACCACATGTGGCATGATCTACCAATTTATCAGTCACACATACTGTAACACATGAAATGGAGAAGAACACATATTCTAGGAATGTGTGACTTTGAAAAAGGAAACAAAATCTGTGGTTTGTCCTTGGGTATGTATGGGTGTATTGAATAATACAGAAGAGACATTTAATGAGTATCCATGTGAATTTGGGCTCTAAGTAAGCATTACTTCATAAACACAATTTGTTTAAAAAGATTTTTAAAATACAAAGAAAATTACAATAAAATGTTATCCTTGTTACTGTATGTTTGTTCAGAGCTCATATGACAATTTTTCAAAGTGTCATAAAATAGTCTTTTTGAGAGAATGTTCATGCTTAGGTGATTAAGTTTTAAGAATGACTGCATCTATTTCCTATGTTTGATGTAGACTATAATACAGATTGAAAGTTAGACCATCCTGTCAATATTCAAAGAGGACATTTTGGTATCACTGAAGTTTATTTCAAGATTAGAGGGATCTCATGGTGTGGCAGGCCATTTGTGTGATTGAATCACATTGACAAGCTTGGAACCTTTTGTTTTTCTCACAGAACTCGCATAGTTTCCTAGCAACAACATGCAATAATACCACCCTTAAAATAGATAGCATGTTTCAGGCTTTTAGTGATGATAGCAAGATTATTAGATGCATCGTTAACTCCTTTGCTCACAATGCTAAGGGTCCTGTCTTCTACCTGGTTAAATCTACATTTTGCATTCATTTTTATATTCAGGTTTTCGATGTCCTTGCTTACAAATATTCAACTTAACAGATTTTCAAAAGTTTAGAGTTCCTTTAAATTTAGAACTGTTTTTATCAGCTCAAACTTGATTTTCAGGTATACCTTCTGTTTTTTTTCTTCTATATCTTTGTAGTACCACATAAAAGAATGGCTTGGTAAGGTGCCCTGTGTTTCAAACATTCCAAGAACATAGGATTTGAGTGTAGCGCTGTTTTGGGGATCTGGGTTCTATTTGCTGTGCTTAAATTTGCATGTTCTATCAAGGACAACCATAAAAAGCAGCCTTCCTTTGTATTGTTACAGTTTTTGATTAGAGGGTGCCTCTTGAAGTGTCATAATCTAAGGGGCAATGGTGAACACCTGGCTATGCCAACATTTCTAATTCTCGGGAGCTTCAAAGCAAGGTGATGTTGGTGAGATGTCTTGAGATTGTTTGATCAAATCAATTATAAGGTTGTTTTAACTTAATCTTAACTTAATCATCCAGGTGGATGCTGCACATTGGTGGTGGTGGAGGGGAGTCCCCATTACCTGTAAAGCACTTTGAGTGGAGCGTCCAGAAAAGCATTATATAAGTGTAAGCAATTATTTTTATTATTATTATTATTATTATTATTATTATTGTTATTATTATTGTTGTTATTGTTATTATTAATTAAGTTCTTGGTAAATCATTGAGAGTTTCATCAATAGTCCAGGATCACAGCATAAAAAGGCAGGTACAAGAGAGAAGAGGAGAAAAGGGGAGAGACGAGAGAGAAAGGAAAGAGGAAGACAGAAGACAGAAGACAAGAGGTCCAAATCATCCATTAATTAATAGATTCAAGGTATTGGAACCTTGTTAAGAAAGCTTGCTATTCTGTTGTTTTTAGGAAACTCTGATTTCCTGTATACTGCATCCCTTGGTTAAAAATGGCTTTTCTTGGTTAAAGTGTGCATTTTTAGAACAGGGAAATAAGTTTCTGATTCACTTCGTAGTATCCAGATTTACAGAGAGAGAGATTTAAGTGCAGGTCGTAGTCTGTTTAGTTTAGAAGGTAGATTTAGCGTGCTAGTCGGCCTGTGTAGGTGTTAAATGAGAATTAAATGCTTGGTAGCAGTCTGGGTTGATTTTTTGCTTGGTCAGGACATAGGCCTCTGGGACACCTTGTTTTGTAAGTTTATAAATAGTGTAACTTGTATGTTTAACGTTTGTTGTGCACTATCTAATGTGTGCATTGTAATTATTAATAAATAATAGTTTAACCCTGTGTGCCTGAATTATTATTCTTTTTATCAAAGTTGTGCCAGCGAACAAAGAACTCTGGTACCTCCAATTGCAGACAGTGGGGTTTATTTTCCATGTTTATGTGTACATTCTGTTCTCTCAGGACAAGCACAGTACAACAGACAACACCACACAATGTAGATAGTACTGTAACGGACAGTTCTTTCCGGACCCTATCTGGACGACACAATCCGAAGTAGTGAGGAAACACTGGGGAAAAAGGTCATGCAGGAATAAGGGGATGAAAACAGGGGGGCGTGTCCCAAGTGCACTGGTGCACGGGGGAGGTGTGGCCGAGGCAAACAATCCAAAGGTAATTCAGACGGGTAATCCAAAAACACAAGTATAAATCCATGGCCAGGCAATCCATCAAGGACATTAAAACCAGGAACCGGGTCAGAACCAGCAGGGGGAACAGGAACAGGAACAGGAACTGGAACTGGAACTTAAAAACATGACGGACCCAGACTCATCCGGACCCTGGCTCGCATGATATGGAAATCAGATGCAGAGCCCAGAACTGCCTGAGTGTCTGGCTTTTAAGGGGAACGGGAAGGAGGCTGGAACAAGGGGCAGGTGCACAGAATTAAGTCCAAAGTGAAAAGAGCCGCAGCGCCCTTAAGAAGGAGGGACTACAATTGTGACAAGTACATTACAATGCAGTATTTAGAGACAATAAACAAACAGATCTATAAATACATAATACCCAGTTCTAAAGTGCATAATGCAGAGTTGTGTTGAATTCTGAGGGATAGCACAATTAGTAGTTAAGGATGTGCAGTGCCATAGGGAAGAAGCTGTTCTTATTACTTTTAAAAAGTAATGTTTATTTCAGATATTCCAACATAAGATCATGGAATACTGAGAAAACATGGAATTTTGCTTTTGATTAAGTTCAAAGACTAAGGATGCATCGAAGGAAAAAAAAAATCTGTATCATGTAATTGTGAATATAACTGTACATATACAGTCAGAAACTAATCAACACCACAGGTCTTGTCTTGTCTTAATTTGTGTTTGCATGCATTAAATTTAATTTAATGCAATTAAGAAAATAACTGGAATTCTAACTTAATCTTTCAAAGGTTTCATTAAAAAATCAAAATGTGGGAGATCATAGGAAAGAAGTATGCATTGCATTACTTCCCAAATGGCAGTCATCAGATGTGCTAATATTAAGTATTTCAGAATGTTCCTACTAAACAACATTAGATCTTGCTGTCCCAGATTAACTGTTATGTCCTTCATCCGACTTTTTCTTAACATAAGTAATGTGTTTAGACAAGCAATTACAATATCAATCCAATTTAATCATATTGATTCCAGCCCAGTCATGGCTGGTAGGGAAGCTATCAATGGACCAAAGACATTGGGGAACCCAACTGGGTTAATCTGAAGTATAATATCATTACCATTCCCATGTTTTATTATCTGCCGATTTCCCTCTCTCCCTCACACCTGAAGAAGGCTTCACAGCTGAAACATTGTGTTTCTTTTTCTTACCTTTCAGCATGGAATGAGCCTTTACTTGTTCCTTTGTAGGTTACATCTGGTGAAGCAGCTCCCTACCTGTATTATTGCTTATTTGTAGTATGTTCGGTATGTAAAATGCATTCACAGTTTGATTTAAACCTAGAGATTGACTTGACCACTTCATGAAAGTAAGAAGGATTCTCAAGAACAGAAGAAGCTGTAGTTTTCAGCCTACCATCGAAGACGTTGTTACAGTAGCAACCTATCAAAGGACAATTTGTTGACAACACACCAAAGAACAAATGAACAATCTGCTAGAGGTGAGTTGTTAACAACCAAATGGGGTTGGTTGTTAGATTAACATTCAAAATGCATGCGGTTAACAACAGGCTTGTAAAGTATGTGAGTGGTCTTAGCATGTCTCCTTTGAATTTTACACTCTTTTTGGTTTTAGTCCTTCATTTGTCAGAAAAGTGAAAACAGAAAGGGTAATTTAATTTGTGCTCTTCAATATGAACAGACCTTCACTTAAATCAATTTAGAGCTTCTTATTAACTGTGACATCCTCACATATGCCAGAACAAGCTAGCATTATCAGTGTTTGGATGTAGTCTTTGCCTCAGCCCCTTCTCTGTGCTGAAGACAAATGCTGAAGGAAATTCTCAATAAAGGCCACTGAAGAAAATGATTTTGCTCCTCTGGTAGTAAGACATCTGCTTCATATCAACTTCTTTTATTCACATCTGCCTCAGCTGGCCTAGCTGAAGCTCAGGCTTGAGTCACTTCACATCACTGGGGAATGCGAAGAGGCAGAAATTAAAGGGAATGTAACCTGCAACGATTACAAATGAAGGAGATCAACAAAAAGCCCAGAGGAAGGCAAATCGGTTAAAAAATCAAAAAAAGGTGTCAGATCTGTTGTATAGAGGCTAGAAATGAAGAAATAGAAACTTTTTGAAGTGTGCAGTGGGTTAAGATCATCAGCTGTGCTACAAAGACTTTGCTCTGCTACTTTAGGTAAATCAGAAGTTTTCAGTTCATCAGCCTTCATAGGTTATTGAAACTGTTTTTTTCTTCATATAAACTAATCCGTTTTGTAATTTCTGTATAACTACCTGTTCCACTTAGGGCACCTTCTAAAAGGACATGGAAAAATTCATCAGTGTTGCAGTTAGATAACATTTCCTTGTCCATAGGTCAAAATGTATTATGTAATCCAAATATGTATAATTATATTATATATAATTATTGAAAAATTTCAGAAGGTATTGACATTATGTTATGACATAAATGAAAAACTTGTGATAAGAACTAGGCATGACCGCACAGACAGAAACTTCTTATTTAAGCTTCATCAATGTGAAAAACATAATGTGTACTATATTGAATTGATGCCAAAAACATCTAACATTGTAGAAAAGTAAATGTAAGACACATCTACATCTACTTTAATTTATTCTGAAGTTTATATAAAATATATTAATCTATTTAGGCATATATAAAGTACATGGACTTTGGATATTGTTTAAATGTTTTTGGCATCATTCTGATTAATTGATTGTTTATGACTGACTATGATACAGTCAAGTAATTGTTGTGTAAGCACTCATTGACTTCAGAAGACAAATAGCATTCTTCATTTGCTTCCATTCTAATTTTCTTATGTGACATAATGCAATATCTTTGATATGCCACCTCTTTCCCTCCTCCATCCCTCATGCTTGTCAGTGATCTAAATATCTGATGGAGCTTGAAGCATGCTGTACTGATGACAGCACATGTACAGTAACAGAGGTCCATGTACATGTAACTCCCAGGTGTCCCGCAGTGTTCCCGGAAATGGCACAGTATTTCAATGAAGTATGTCAGGTCTCCAGATAGCTCACAAGAAAGTGTTGTCTGGACTTTTATAGAATTAATACTGTAGCATACTGTTCTCTCAGGCCTGCCTTATTTCCTGTGCTTTGTAGATAGGCTATTGAGTGCCATAACTTTCCCATAGAAAAGTGATCTTCTGATGAGAGTTTGATGGAATAACAGAAAAAAAGACTCAAATGTGCTCAAAATAACATTTCACTTTTGCAAGGGGGCTGTGCCGATCATTCCAATACAACATTAGGCATGTAGTTTTCATTCTTGGAATGTTCCACATAATCACTTATTTCTTTCCAATACATATCATCAAAACTTGGAATTTCAACAGAAGGAAACCACATAAATCAGAAAGAAAAAAAATAGTATAAGCACAGGGCAAGATGGAAAAAAGTTTGCCTGTATGATATCTTTTTCTTATGTTCTCTGGATGCATACATTACGCCCCAGGGGAAGAGAAACACTCACAGCTGCTCTGTATTAAGTATTGAAGTTTGTAATTCCCCCCTACAGGCTGAAAACCCTATTGACCCCTTCCATGGTGTTGTATATAGACACAGACCTGCAAACTGAGTAACACAGTATGTGGTTTCTTATAAAGTTTGGAATGCACACAAATAATTTCACCAATTGGCTGGACATTGTGATATTTAATACTGATAAAAAAATTATTGATGTCTTTACAACAGGAAGAAATTGGTGCATGTGGTTCAACACTCCAATCACTAGAAACTGCTGTGTGAAATCGGCATGTGCGAGAGGAAATCTGACAGCTGGTAAAAGGAACATACAGAATCTGTATTTCCGGCTGCTAGGAGAAAATGAGTCAGCTGCAAAGAAGACTTTGTATTAAATGTAATAATACTGTTGCCTAGATGCAAACCCAAGATTTCATTACTCATTTTATGATACCAGCATAGTGCACACTTTAAGGATTTGTCAGGGAGAAGGTCAAGGGAGTTTATGCGATAATGGATTTTACTTTAACAATAAATCTCTTGCTTTCTTCATTATCATACTACTTTGTGTTCTCTGCTACAACCAAAAAACATCGTAAATGTTAGTTACATGAAACAGTAGATTTTCAAATGTACAATATTTCACAGTATAATCCAGGAAAAAAATCACATTTGGTTCATACTGTAAATAAGCTTGCTACATACCATATATACCAAGCAGCCTTGGCCTATGAAAATTAAAATATTAATGCCTGACAGAGGCAGAGGAAATAAACTGGTTTTATGAATGGTTTGCTGTGATCTAGTTGGACTGTAGTTCCTATATCCTTAGCAAACAAATCCAATGAACACCGAATCAAGAAACAGAGGACACATGTGAAAACTCTCCGGAAGAGCATTTAAAACAGAACAGGAGAACAGGACTGGGAGTGTAGGAGTGTGGAACAGGCTGCCCACCCATGTTGTTCAAGCTGATACACTGGCTTCCTTCAAGAAACAGCTGGATCAATTAGCTACAGCACGAAGTACCAAACAGGCTACATGGACTGAATGGTTGACAGTGGAAATTCTTGGTAGGGTATTTCTTCTCTGGAAAGGATCTTTACACATCTGGAGAAGAAATCAAGCCATGCAGGAAAGCAATCAGGAACCTTAGAAAAAAGTGAACCTGTGAACCATCAGCTGAAAGAACAAAAACAGAGGCTGATAGAATGGGATAATTACTAGTTCTGATTTGATTATCTCTAGATTACTACAGGTTTAGAATATTATGGGCAATTTATCTAATGGAGCTAAAGCCTGTAATCTGAGGGGAACTTAAGTGAAGCTTATGCCAATGATATATGCAGTTTACAAAGGACCACCCACAAAAATGAAATCAAGGTTAATTTGCTATAATAGATTTTCTGCTACTGATGCACACTGCAGTCCTGTTCTGACCATATTATTTGCAGTGTACTGAATTCTTAGGTTTTGCCCAGTGATCACAGCTTTGTCTTGTTTTTGTCTCGAAGCATCACTAGTAGCAGGGCTTGTACATACAAATATACAAACGAATACAGTTTTGTACTGTAATCATGCAGCTTTTCTACCATATTACCTTTTGACTAATTTTCAGATGCAAAGGTTACGGGCAATGATTAGGTTTATTCATCACATGGGAAACATGATGGAATGAGAAAGGGGTTTTGGTGTTTCACAGAGTATGTTCTGTGCGATCCCCCTTTACTATTCGCTGAGGAACCTGTTTAGTGATCGTGACTGTTACTGTATTCACTTCTATGGAGTGCAAGTGATTTCCCTTCAGACTACATCATAGAGCATGAAGTGAAGTGAGGCGAAGTCTTCCAAGGCGCACTTACAATAGGTGTATTGTGTATCGTGTTTGATCCCTAGAGCCAGTAATGTGTGGAATTTGGAATGGTGATCATTGTACTTTAAATTATTTGCTGTCATACCAGGCATCCTGGAACATGATCACACTTCTAGAGAGGATCAGGTTATCAGTAGTATCCCCTTTCTCAATCAACTTTCAGAAATTATTCTGTTCGTGACTAGTGTTTTTTAAACATCTCTTGAATTTTTAAAGTGTCCTATCTTAATTTTCTGTGTCATTTTCACAATAGTTCCTATCACTATTCATATCAAAATAAATCAAAATCAAAATGTCAGGTAGTTTTCTATATAAAATGTATATGAGAAAGGTTCAGCTTTCAAGGTTTGCCAAACCGAATATAATAATACCCAGTCATCTGCTATGGAAGTTTCAGAATTCCCAGTGTCTATTAACTAATGCAGTGAAATTCCGAATTAGCCCTTGAAAAGGATGCTAATTAAATTGATACATGCAGTAGAATGAAAATAGTGCTTCACAGAGTAACTTGTAAAATTTAAATTTGGTAACCATTTTTCAAAACAAATACTGTATGCAGTACTGAATCCTGGGACTTCCGGTCTTCTTTGGAAAGACATTTCCATCCATATCCTGCTATTAACTGTTTGCAGCCTATACAAATTTAGTTTTATTTACCCATAAAAACTAGGGGTTAAATGAACAAGGGGTGTGCTTTACAGTCTTGGTCTACAACTTCCGTAAGATGGAATTCTACTGTACATTAACCCTTCTAAAAACCAGACATTTTATGTTTCCAGGTTCCAATTTTCCAATTGTCGGTGTTCTTCAATTGCAGGGCCTAGGGGACGTTTTCAGACAGTTTCCCATGAAAATTCATTCCACAGTGAGTTATTGATTCTGGCTTGGCTCCCTCTCTACTCAGTAGTTGCTAACTGGGTGCTGACATCACTATGAAATACAAACTGTGCTGTCTAATAGATTCAGCTGAGAGGCATGCAACATTGGTAGCCTGTTCCCTTTGCTTTTCATTAAATTCATGGGTTACTATAAGCTTTATTTTGTATCAACTCTTTATGAGGTAGGCTGTGTGACCCTTTGTCGGCTATTGCTTGTTATTTTACCGTCATTTCAAATGTATGACCCCCTCCTTCCTGTCTATGTGGATAGGCCCAGCTTGTGATTGCTCATGAGTTATTCCAGTGTCACAAGGATTTTATTAGAATTGGATCTCGGTTTATTGAAAAACCTGGCCCCAAAATGTGCTGTCATTTCACTTCAGTTTCTGCATTCATCAAATCTCAGAAAACTTGGTTCAGTGCTGCTAGTTTGTAGTATGCACAATGACCAAGCTAAAAGGGGGTACTTAATTTATTAAGTCAAACTCTAGGATAATGCTGAAGAATAATGTCTCAGTGAAGGAAATGTTTATGAATGCAGAAAATAAGGAGGATAATAATGCATTGGTATTTTTATTGATATTATTTTTGTGTTGAGAACACATTGTGGCTTATTACCAGAATTTGTGTACAGTTTTTATCAAAAGTATCTTTTGCAGCCTCCTGACAGTCTAAATTTTCTTTACAAAAGATCTGCTAATTTATTTCAAAATCTTTTAAAAAATGTATGGCATGTGCTTCTTTTGTATGCAAATGTAAGTTCAATGCAAATTGTAAAACAGTCAAGTGTTGGCTGATTCAAGGACAGCTTCACAAAATACTGCTGTAAAGTTTTAAATGCTCCCTCGAGTAATTTACTTAAAAATGCCCTTGCAGAAGCATGTACTGTAGATACTGTATTGTGCTGCATGTACTGTGGATTTCAATAGATTGGATTTCATTAGGTTCTTTCTTAAAGGATCCTGCAACATTACCTGGCAGTCTGGTACATAAACTATGTTCATTGTAAAGAGGATAAGCTCCTATATTTGGAGATTCTATAACAATCAGGACAAATAATTTCAGAATGATGAAGAAGGAATAGTACAAGCTCCTGTACTGCAGATTTCTGAGTCACCCTTTATTGTTGATATATCAGAGAGGCAGACTATATGATAAATACTGTATGAATAGCAATTGTGACACATGTATGCTTTTGAGGTCTGACTTCAATTTGTAGAATAGAATATTGGCTAAAACAGAATTCACTGGTGCAGTCCCGGTCATGTTTGTGTTTTGCCACAATGCTGGTCTGATTATGAAGAACAAAGTGAAAAACAGATGTGTTTTTAAATATCTCTGATGGCATGTGAAGCTAACTGGGGCATAAGAGCTCATGCTTTGATACTCTCTCACAGAATGTGGGATTTGTTCCATCTCAGATTTGAAAGGATGGGCCATCCTCCAGTACGCAGTAGGATGTGTATTGCATTTCTTTATTAGCTTCAGAATGGAAAAGATTCTGTATCTTTTAATTCAGGCTGACAGATTTTTTTTTATTTACACAAGGAGGAAATGATCAGCTAAACACTTACATAAGCCCCAGAAGAGCTGACTCACAGGGCCACACAGAAGGGTTTAATCAGTGCAGTAAACTGTGACCTGAAATAGCAGTGCTGCACACAATGAGAGGGAAATGCAGGTGGTAGAACATCACACTGTGTGGATGTAACAGTATGAAGGCATACATATTAATGTCTTCATATATTTCAATTTCAGTGCTATCTCAGAATTCGAAATTTCAGAAATAGCGAATATATTACACACCATGTGGTGTGCCTGTTTGAAAAATGGACCAATAATCACGTAATGTACTAACATTTACTCCAGCCTGTGGTTAAGCTGCATTCTGCACTCATATACTGTAATGTCATAAAGAGAGGATTTGAAGGTGTCTTGTTTAAGGTCCTAAATTCTAACAGCAAATTTTCCTTTCCAAAGCATTAGAACATATTATATTTTTACCATGTTTCTTTCATCTGCACACATTACTCTCGCAGGGGCAAATAAATATCAGCAGACATTGACCAACTTCAACAATTACATCGTAGCCACATTTTTGAATATAGTTCATGAGGAGAACACAAGAAAAATTGCTCACAAACTTTTAATTTAGATACTCACCACAACTCTTTCTTTGAATTTACAGCACTTGCGCACTTCGACAGTGCTGTTTTTTAGGATGTCTGCCAAGTTGCTATCAGCAATCTATGCGGTTTTAGATATGTAGGCAGCTGCATACCAAGTGCCAGCTATCAGTTCCCTTTATGGTCGGTAAGATCTGTTTCAACACAAAGCTTGAGACAATGAATTGGACAGGAGTGTTGCTTTGCTTGCAGTGTGGAGCTACACAAAATAATTTAAAAAAGATGGTATTGGATATTAGACAATTTTTTATGTTAGTTTGCTACCATGCATTTTCCGCTTTGTGTCCACTTCCAATTTATATTTTGCAAATTACATTTCATCATCAAAATAAGAAAAACATTTATTTATTTTAAACTCAGGATAATATAATTGTATTTTGTTCTGTTTTAGCCTGTTTTTGACTGTGGTCTCTGCCAATATCATATTGCATTTTAGATATTATCTTTCAAGTATATCACAATATTTTGTGTCTCAGTTCAGGAAGATTACTTAATAAGGAGAAGATGGGCCACAGAATGGCATTTAGCCAGTTTTCCTTTCTTCCACAAAATAGAAATTTACTTTGGCTCAGCCAGCATTATAAGAAAATGTTGTTTGGGTTATCATGGGCTATCCTGTACCCATGCTGAGGACAAGCATTTCCCAGAATCTTTCATTTCACAGACAGTATAAAGATATATTTCAGATTTAGTTTTAGTCCTTTGTTTTCTTTTGAGTGATTTCCAAGCAGTATGATTAGAAAGGTTAGTTTATTAAGTTATGTTATTAAGTAGATTCATTTTTTTTTCCTTATGTAATTATGAGGCTGGGATTTAAAATAATTTTTCACTTATTTTCTGTACATCACTAAAATATAGCACATCTAAGGCCTAACACCTGAAATCATCTAGAGATTCAGCTGGGACAGCATTTAGGGTTAGTTTCTATTGATTAGAGCTTAACTTTTTTTCAGCTTAGGGTATTGATCTCTGCCACTGTGAAGTTGCATAAGCACTTAATGGTCTGGCTGGTTTTACCAGACACTGCTCTAAATGAATTACACATTTGAACTCCAGCCTCTGTTGCATGACTTTCATTTTGACCTGTTTCATTGAATGTGTAGCCATTAACATTATCATTGGTGTTATCCTTCTAAGACTAAGACAGATTGGCAAAATTAAATTAATGTCTTCTTCGGTAATTGGTGTGGACTACACACAGGATCAGACACCTCAAAATGGCCAATGCATAGACAGTAGTCATGGTTGCACTCCAACATCTATGAAAATATCTTACCATTCTTTATACAGAGTTTACCTCTCTTCATTTCTAATCCCATCTATTGAAACAGCTCAGTGTTTCCATGATAATAATTCATCAAATGAGAGGGACATTATTTAGGAAGGTTTCTAGATCAAATGACTTAGATACATACTGTATACATACATATGTCACAGAGGACAGTCACCACCAGTCACCACCCCGGGCATGAGCTCTTCACCCCACTGCCCTCAGGCAAGAAATACAACAGCATACGGACACTTACCACCAGATTTTTCAATAGCTTCTACCCACAAGCAGTGCGATTGGCAAACACATTTGGCCATGCCCCTCGTACCACACCTGCACCATCTACAGTACCTCATTATAATTTTATTTATTGCACATCTGCAGTCGTTGTTTACATGTCTGCATTGTTTACAGTCAAACTGTTTACTTGTTTACTACTGTTTGTATATTGTCTTCATGCACTGTCTGCACTTTGTGTTTTACACTTTTTTTAACAATCAAGAGACTTTCTGTAAGTAAGAATTCCATTGTACCAGTACATGTACTGGTTACATATGGCAATAAATTCATATATTCTGTATTTTTCTATAGATGTTATTTTTTAAGTTCTAAAAACTTACCAGATTTAATGTTGATCCAATTAAATCTGAATGAGATTATTTTTTTTAAAAAGTTACAAATATACAGTACACTGGTAATTTACTGAAATTTCTGCACATGACATTAATGTTTCAATGGTATGCATATGAATTCATTTCTGTACTAAAAGCCCACACATACTGTATAAAAGAAATGCAACTCAATGGCACACGCTGAGATTTAGTAATGTTTTTTTAGTAATAATCAATGTCATTTCTCCCTTGATATCCAATATTCATAAACTTACTTAGGAATGCATTCAAAGATGACATTCCACTTGAGGTCAAATTGCATATGTTTTTTTTTTTAAGAACATGTTTCTCCATCTCTGAGACACATACTGTACACGCAAGAATGGTCAATTATTTAAATTATTGAAAAGAAAGCTCTGCCTGATTCTCGGCTCCAAACACAGTGAGATTATTCTTCTTGGGGGTGGGGGTTGTTGCTATTCACTTTCGAACTTAAGTTAACATTAACATTTTAACACTTCATTTCTAAATTGCTGAATAGGATTGTTGCACTGAAAGTGAATGTGACATTGAGAATAGAACACATCTATTTGCATAATGTGTTGCAAGACGTCTGAAACCAACAACCCAGCAATGATGCAGAACCTGACAGTGAGTCTGAAAAACTTTATAAAATGGCTGGAAATGGCTGAAATCCTCGAATTAATTAGATAAACTTGCATCCTCTTGTTTGAACATATACAGGTATACAGTATGTTATTGTTATCATTCATCATTCCCACAATTTACTTTTAGAAATATATTTATTCAGATTTTATTCACACACCTGATCTGAAATGTTAACTTGTGATCCACTTTACAGAATAAGATGTTTGATGTCTTAACATGTTTGAAGAAGTATAGAAACCATAAAAAATGTTTTTGTGCTGTCATCACTCATACTGTACACCACAGGTTTCTGTAAGTAATGTACTAATGGTACCAGCACCGTCCCGTAAAGAATTTGGAACATTCTACACAATAGGGCATAGTTACATGAACATACTCTGTACTTTCACCTTTATCATATTGTTTACTGCATGCATTTTTCCATAGGGAAGGAATGTAAGCTGTAGAAGTACTGTAGAAGAACTGTATTGTTAAATGAAATACGTAGTATGCTTACTATAATTCTTAACAGCAAAACAAACGGTGTCTAACTGACGCCGTTTTATTGTCTCGCTTGCAGCCGCTGCAGTATGATGATGTTTCTGCTGCTAGATTAATATATGAACGTCGGGGGTGTGGTTTCTGACATCATCGTATAAATGCTGTACAGTACAGCGGCGTTAGGTCTCTCAGGTCTTAGTAGCGGCACTTAGTAGCGAGACCCTACAGACGTCCATTTCAACACTGTCAACTTACCTAACAATAACATTTATTACAGGTTACAAGCTGTCTCGTGCATGGGTTGCTCTGATGCATTGCAGACGTGGCTATAGATAGAAGCAGCTTGTCGCTTCAGAAAGTGGTAAGTTTATCATCTCTTTTTGTCTCCCTGGAGTTGCAGCATGCCATAGAAGTTAGCTAGTGTTATTTGCCCAATCAGACGCCTAATGATTTGTGTATTCCTATGCCATGTGTCATTAAAAACTCGGATGGTATAAAGTATTTTTTTTCAAAAGGATTATGAATTCAGTGTACTTACTGCGTATTAACGGCGTACGCTTAATGACTGTTCCCTAACCATTAAGATGTTTAATAAATAAGCAAGGAAACTTTAACTAGATTTTCAGTTTATTCTTTGCATTTAACAAATGTGTGATATCTGCATTATTTTAGGAATCTACAAAAATTGATTTATAAATGTGTATACATTTCGGCTCAATTAAATGACATTCTAAATCCTGTAATTAAGAACAACAGTATCAATTCTAATAATAACATCAACAACAATAATGATGATGATGATGATTCAATTTTCAGGTGTCCTGGTGGCAATATTGTGGATACTGTTCAGAGACAAGAGCTTATGGACTGTAAGAAAGTGGAACACTGGTACTTTATTGTTTGAAGTGGATTTATGTTAGTAACCAGTAATGTGCTTTAAATGGCAACACCTGTGACAAAACCGTGAGGAGTCTTTATGGAAATGTTTCATTTTCAGCTGTGGAACACTGCCACCTCTGCAGAATCAAGTGACATTTGATGGGTGACTGTACTGTAGGTCACTCTGCCTGTGAAGTGATACCACTCTCCTTTTATCTCTTTGTCAGATTTCCATTTCATTTTTAACACATTCCTATTTTTGAAGTGGAACGTACAGCCCTTTGCTTAATTATTGTTAATGCTTGCCTGCTTCAGTCATTTGCGATGGAAGCAATCGATTACATATGAATCCTAAAACTGCACAAATCTGAGCTTAATATAACAATATCTGCAGCCTGGCGGAAACAGGAAAATATCAAAATCATCTGCAGCATATGGTATGGTTGTAGACTCCCTCAACTTGTCAACTGTGTGCAGGCAGCTTTGTAGGGCCATCTATGGGATACTTTACATTGTAAATACAGTAGCTTGGTCCGCTGCAGAAGGAAGACTTTAACTCCCAAGGATTTTGGAGGCTGAGGAGATCTTTGAACAATGGGGTCTGAAGTTTTCCATTATCGTGCACTGTTCGAGTACAAGAAGGAGCGAGGGGATGATATTTCTCTGCTACCTGGCGACATTCTTGCAGTTTACAAAACGGCCCTGTTGACACCTGAATACCAAGAGGGGGATGAGAGAAGCCCCAATGGGTGGCTGAACGGGATAAACGAAAGAACGAAAGAGAAGGGGGATTTCCCTGGGACGTTCGTGGAGTACGTGGGACCAGTGCGGGTGGGAGTGCCGGCTCTAAAACCGAGGCCCAGGCCTGTGCCTCCAACGCCAGGTGGAACACAGACACCTGGGGCTATGCAGACAGGAAGTGAGTTACGGTGTTTTATATGGGTTTAATTTTGCTGTCTTCTTTATATTGACTTATGTGGTTGGTGGTTTTGTCCAAAGCAAATTAAAAAAGTTTTTTTTTCCATAGAAACAGGTGGGTTTGCTGTGACCGTTTAGCCCGTCTGGGGTTTTAACCCACAATCCTCCATCTGGGAAACTGGATCCCCAACCCTCTCTGCATACAGTCATAAGTGAGAGAAGATTTTATTCGAATACTATAAAGCTTTTGTTTACAGAGCTAAATTACTGTAACCTTGATGTTGTTACAATAATATATTCCAGTGAGATCTTCAGATGTATTTTTATTTTCCCAGTGCTTAAGAAATAGAGTGAGGTTACAGTTTACAAAAGTTAAATTGGAATAATTATACTTTAATCCCCTATTTCATATATTACAGTAGTAGCTGTAGCGAATCCCTCCATTAAATAATATATTTGTGCGTCTCTTTAAAAAGATTTTGTGCTGTAAGTTCCTTAGCAAGCAAAAGGTTATTTCCTTAAATTGTATTGATAGAGAACTTAAATAGATGTTTTTGCACATCTGTCAGGGTGATACTTAAAGTAGTCATCACTGCATCTTCTTAACCCAAGGAACATAAATATTTCAACCAGATATTAAGTTTAAGACTGTATTTTTGGAATTACTTCCTTTTCTATTACTAGCTTAACAGTAAAAATAAATACATTTTCTTAGAATTTTAATTCAGTCATCGGAGTCATGGTGGTATCCTAAATCTAAAAATATCAGAATTTCTGTTCCCCTACCTAATTGTTTTGGGAAAATTTTGCCAATATGTTTATTTTAAGAGACATACTGTTCTGTATCTAATGCTGTTCTGAGAATGTGTATAAATAAGACGTCTTCACAGTGGAGCTGCAATAATATATACAGTATGCTAAGCATACAATATGTATACACATAGGGTGTACTAAGAAAAGAAAGAGAAAAATGAGCTCATGAACATAGTAACTAAATTCTGTATGAGAAAAAAACGTTAATTATATTCTCTGTTCAAGGGGAAGTGAACTCTGGCTTTCTGTTGCAGAGATCTAGCTGCATTTAGCAAGGCGTGGTGGAATCTGAAATGGATCGATCAGCTGGTGTTGAATTGCAAACTGGAATAGACTGTGTTACCATTTCTCCCGAGATGGCCGTTAAGATCTTTAGGCGTTGCTTCTTATGATTTGAAATTTTCTGGCCATGCTGTCTTGCTTTACATTTTGGATAGGCAGTTTTTCACTTATTACTAACTTGTGACTCTTTGGGTTTTGCCTGAAACCTCACTCCAAAAGTTTAAAAACAGCAAAAGCGCTCAGTACAGTGACGTGCAAAGACTGGTCAATTTAATATCAAATAAGCAGGGTCAATGATCTAAGCATACTAGAGCATAGTCTGCCACCTATATGAACAAAATTCTAAATTTATAAAGTGAAAAAAACAGTAAAACACAAACCGGGTATACAGTAAGTGGAAACAGTAAGTGGAAACTGAGTTAAAATTGAGAATAGGAGGGACTTCTTTATTCAAAGAGTTAAGGGAATATAGAGCTACCCAGCCATGTTGTCAAAGCTGATACCCTGACTTCCTTCAGAAACCGGGTCCTGAAGAGAATCTTGGATCATTGGATCAATTAGCCACCTGCTACCAAATAGGCCAGATAGACTGAATGGTCTTATCTCTTTTGTAACCTTTCCTTCGTTCTTATGGCTCAGTCAGTTAGAAAGTGGATATTTTTAAACTTATATTATTTTCCCATCTCATGGGATAAGTGCTCTGTTTATCTTTTCAGAGTGCATGCATGCCTGTGTTAATGCTCTAAGGTCTGCAGGCAACATTAGTGAGGCTGCACTATCTTATATAATGATTTTCGAATGCAGCATTGAGCCCTTATGAGAGTAGACTTTCTCTGCAATACTGACTCCTTCTCATAAAAGTCTGATATGTATAGCATCATATAAGTATCATGTTGGGTTTAAAATGAAAGTTTTGTGAGTCAAGAGCCATGCAGATGATAGCATTACGACTGATGATTCTGTCTCAAAGACATGCAAAATGTCTTTAAGCTTTGGCCGGAGAATATCAGGCATCTTATGAAATATTTCTCCTCAGGGGTAACATAATACTACAAATTAAAACTGCAATGCCTTGATGAGATTCTTCCTTGGTTACAAAGCTTTCAATTTTGAATGCCAACTGTATGTGTGATTGAATTAGAGCCATTATATTTGGATTTTTAAGTGTTTGTTTTTCATATGTTCCATGTTTGTTTGCATATAAATAAGCATTGTATTATCCAAAGAATTGCAGATTTGGGCTTTTAGTGTTGGTTCTGGAAGTGCCTCATAGTTAGCTAAGGATACGGAAATAACAGTTATTTAAATCATTCAGAAAATAATTGATTGAGAGCATAGTGTGGAATGAGCAAATTAGGGGATACTGTTGGGCACCAGTACCATAGCGTACCACAACTGATGACCCCGACCACACAAAAATGGTACAGTTGTACCAAATTCATGTTTGGATAATATAGCCAACAATTGTTATCCACTAGAGCAAAGTGAATACAGTATGACTGTATTTCAAATCAATTTGTGCAGGCATAGATTCTTCTTTTATTGTTTATTATCACATTTCAACTGTTATAGCACTAGCATCAGACTACCTTTAACTTTTTCTCCCATCCTTGTATTCTCATGGCATGCCTCTTGTTTGAAAAAATCAGGGTTACATCATACATGTAGCTGCCCCGCCCAGTACATTTATTTGGTTCTTTTAGAATTTAGAATCATGCTTCCGTTACAGTTTTGGAATTCCCAATTGTTTATTGCATAGCTCATCTCACTGCTACAGAAATGTCCTCTGCTTGTGTGCATGCACTGTCAGCATCTTGATTGGTTTTTCACATTGTGAGACCACAGTGCCAGCAGTAAAGTTAAGCTCTCTATGGAGAACTGATTCAGCCCACACAGATAATACTGCAAGGTCACAGACAACCCAACAAGGGTTACTCTTCTACAGTAAACTGTTGTTCTTGGTTCTATAGCCAACCTAGAATACCCGGGCCAAAGTCAACCTTGCCCAGTGCCCAGCATTGCTTAGACAGATGTGCACCATCATTTGAGAAAGCTTTAGTTTGCTAAGAACATAACTTCGGGCAGCAGTTTCTTAATTCTACAGTCCACCTTTGCTCATTTAAGCCATTCAATAGTAAAACAGCATGACATGTTCTAACACTGATGAAGTCAGTTCTGATTCTGGAGAGAAGAAGGTACTGAGGTAGACTTTGGGAACGGTTTCAGTTTTGACCTTTCGTGTTTATAATAACTGATTGCAACAGTACTGGGATGCCTGTCCCTTGTTAGGTATGGTCAAGCCTCTTGTCAACCACTATATGGAGAAGATAAATCTGGCTTCTTGTTATTTTAGAACATGTTCCTTCTGCATGTTTCTTTTTTTAATAAAGTATTTATAGACCTTGTTATAGTTACAATTTAATATCCAAACGTGATTAATGGAAACTAAATCATCAACATATAGGACTAGCATATACACTGTAGATCTCCTTTTTCAGGAAAGACTTTTACAAAATTACTTACAGTAATATTCAACAGAGCCTCTTTTATCTGCCAGTATTGCTAGTGCTGTTAAGAGGGAGGAGCCTTTAAACGGAATGTAACACTACCAAAGAACATTTGGTCTAACCACTTTATTGTGGACAGAAGCAAGTAATAGCCTTGTGTTTATAAGGTCATCTGTGTCATTTGTCATTACTTTTAGCGGTAACGAAATTTGAATTCCCTATACCTGGAAACATTTTCCACTATAAAATATTTACTGATTTCATAATATTGTTACATTATTTATTCAAACTTCATTAAATCTTCTCCACCAATTGAATTGTACCAAAATAATACATTAGTCTACACTTACATATTGTAGATAAACAAACAGTTTATTAGAAAAATTAAAACACAGCCAATCATAACTGTGATTGATTTCAAATTTTCAATCAAAATATTGTTTATAACATAAATGGGTTCTATTAAACACAGAAAAAAAGAAATTCTGTAAATGAATTGTAAATACTGCCGGTTTTGTTTATGAAAACTAGGTTTTAAAAATGATTTGCTTGGGCATAATAATGGACATCTGTATATACCATTACTGCTATGCTCCATTTATGCTTAATGTTAAGGGTGGTTCAGACTGCTATCTGGCAGAACATTTGCTGGCTCAGAAATCCATTACTGTGCTGTGGCTGGAAATGTGGTTGGATGATTTCACATATTTAACCTTGAAGAATTGGATTAGGCTAAAAGATATTTCCATTTATTGCTTAAGAGTTACTAATGCCATCATGCAGTAGTAGATTTAGTTGGATTTAGTTGTGGATCTGTAATTTCAATGAGCACTGGGTTTAATGAAACAACAGAATACCTCTGGGAATCAGTCTGTTTCAACATTCTTTTGTACTCTGTGTGCACGGTCCCATCTGAGTATGGTAGAAGTGCAGTGTAATAAAACTTAACAAAACCACAGGAAAACTTAGAAATATGAAGTCACATCCATAAAGCTGTGGTATCGGATTATAAAACAATTCATGAAGGAAATGTAATAAAACACAATATTATGGGTGGTGGTGTACAGTATGTCCTGTTGGATCTCTTAAGCCACAATCAGCTAACTGTGAACACTCCTCTGTTTCAGCCATATACAGTATACTGTAGCTTTCATGTCAAATAATAGTGTACAAATTAGGATAAAACACTTCAACAACTTCATAGATTATCTTGCTAATTCAGTTTTGCACAGTACTTTCATTGTGTTCTTTGTGCACAAATGCCCAGAGCTTCAAATTACCAGTCTAAGTGTAACTGTGTGCAGCTCTTGATGCAGATACCATGGGTCATATATTGGGCTGCCAAATTGTCCATATTTACATTTGAGCTTACTGAGTTGCTGAGAGAGTAACTTAAAAGTTTCTTGGCAGGAAACAACAGAAAAATAAATTATCCAGCAGCAGACACAGGACATGCATGAGCTGTTGCAACTAAAAATAGAGTTTATGTTAATGAAAAATAACATAATTCAAATGGAAAACTAATGTTAGGGTTACTAAGGTACAGTACTGGGGATGTGATTAGAAAATAAAGGGATGATTTTATTTTTCTGTGGTAGCATTAAATTCTTACATTTCAAGATGTAAGATACTTTTGGAATGTTCTGTGAGGATGATCATACTCCATTTTTCTAAATGCATTTTCTGACTTACAAATGTCTCCCTATCAGATACAACATGTCTCATTTTTGTGAAAACCTGGCATCTGTATCATTGTTACTTTTTGCGTGTTGCTGCAGAAAACAACACTGTTGCTACAAACCAACCACATTTTAGTTTCCATCATATTCTGGAATATTGCTATGGAAACAAAAAAAATAGATATGCATATGTACTGTAGGATTCATTCATTTCAAGTTTTAAAAGATCAAGAACATGAAAATCAAAATAAAAACATTTAAATTATTTAAACATCTGACACACTAATGACTCCTTATGTATAGATTGTTATTTGTACTACAGTATATAGCAACATTTCAGAATATGATGGAAGGTTTAGTATAATAACATTTTTTTATTTCTTAACATAAAAAATGAAATTGTCACTTCAGAATGGATAGAACGCACAATACAAATGACTATTTGTTGTCAAATGAAAGCCATAAGACAAATGTCTAATGTAAATCTAGCCACATCATTTGCATTTACTGTATACAGTATGATTTCAATGAAGGATAAGATCAGAAATGAAGAAATCCATAGACGATGTAGGGTGGAGGATGTGGTTGAGAAGATGCGAGAGGCGAGGTTACGGTGGTATGGACATATCATGAGGAGGGACGTTGAGGAAGTAACAAAGAGGGTAATGGAATTTGAGGTGGAAGGTAACAGAAGAAGAGGCAGGCCTAGAAAGAGATGGATAGATTGTGTGAGAAAAGATATGGAGGTATGTGAAATGAGTGAGGAAGATGTGCTCGCCAAAGCAGCTGACCCCAGGACAGTCTGGGACTAAGGCTGTGAAAAAGAAGAAGAAGAAGTATATATTTAATTAGGTAGTGTAAAAGGTTTTTTATTTATTTCAAGAAAACATTCCAAATAAAAAATACAAGTACAGCTGACTTCATTAAAGATGAGAATTATGAAGGATAAAAATTAAAACTACAGAAAAAAATATCTAGATTAAGCCATTCTTATATTAATAAACAAGAAAAAGCCAAAATATAATAATTCAAGCACTCAATTTCGTACATCTAATACAACGGGTAAAATATCAATTTGAAAATGAAAATGAGTACAATATGACAAGAAATTCTATCACACAAATTAAGCAGTAAAAGAATTGGAAGAATATTACAAGAAAATGCACACATCTGTCAAAGGCATTTTGTGGACAAACAAGATTTGTTTTAGCACAACAAGCAATTCATGTCATTGATCCCTTTTAGCACAATGTGAACTTTAGTTGAGAGAGGTGTTCATCTTGCTGGTAGCCATATTCCCCAGTGACCCCAGGAGAGAGAGTTATTGTTATTCAGGCTGATGTCCATGTTTTAGATTAGCAGCATGTGAATGTCAATGAGATGCTTTAACAGGTGGAAGTGCTGATCAAACACATTTCTCCCAACAGCATCATGTGAACAGAGAAGAGGCTAATTTGGTTGCAGTTCACCTGTATTTGGAGTTTTAATAGTCCGTGTCTCTTGATAGTTCTATGGGGAGATTATGTCCAAAGAAAACATTGGTCATTTACTGTAATTGAGTGATGTTATAGTATAATGCCCACATTGTGTTATTCACAGTTACATGCTGTATACATTAAGAGTTATAATTTGATGGAATTAAATTCAGAGCAATTTCTTGTTAAACAACAATACATGAACTGTAATCAGAATTTTGTTGCAAAAAAGCAAAGTATGAATGTAATATAAAAATTACTATAAACTGTACCGGATTACATCATACAAATTGTAATATTGTTTTCCTACTATGCTGCACATATGAACAAGATAGATTAATAATACAAGTTAATTCCTAAATATAAAGTATAAATTACAGTATTAAGCTATTTTTTATTTGAGCATTGTGGATTTGTGTGCACAAAATCAAGCTAATGTACAGTAACAAGCTATTGTACTGTATATAGTATGTAAATGAAATGTACTGTAGAAAATAACTGTAATTTGTGTTAATTAATTCACATTTTCACAAAATAATTCATAATGATAGATTTCCTGGATTCTTAATTGGGTTATACACAATGTCAAACTCAATACAATAGAATATTTTTCCTTTATTGTAAAGATCAAGTAACCTGTCCTTGGGTTACATTTTAAATTAAAATGTGTTTTGTGCACATGGCTTTTACAAAATGTGCTTTGAAATGTTCTGGGGAGTTATCCACAAGCTGGAAATAAAAGGACAAAGATTAAAGGGCAAATTGCTAGTTACTCTAAAATAAAAAATCTTTTTGTTTCCTGTCATACCATAGTATATTTTATGGAAGCCCGTTTCCGCCAGGAAGAAAATGGTATCTCGCAATTGCGACTTAGTATCTCAGGATTCTGACTTTATATATCGCAATGGCGACCTTATATATCAGAATTGCGACTTTAAAACTCAGAATTCCGACTTAATATCTCACATTTGCGACTTCGAAATAGATTAGATTTCATTGTCTGTCCTTCTGTTATTGTAACTGATTCGGGTTCTAGGGCTTATGTTCGTGCCTCACTGCATTGGCTCGAATCCAGGTCTTGCCAGCTGAGCTAAAGAACACTTTCTTTAGCCCCGGCGGCCAGCATCCCTGTTATGCGCAGGGGAGGGCCGTCACCACACTGTGACCAGATCGTACAACCTGTATGTTAGCCATTCCGTTACACTATATTCATGAATCGTACAGGATCATAGGATCTATAGGCCTGAAGACTTGTCTTATACATTGCCCTGATAAAAATCAAATTAATTACACTAATTTTTATGGAATCCCATTTCTGCCAGTGAGGCTTCCATAGTTCCCGGATGGAATAGGGTACGATGGGCTTTATAAAAAGGTTTTTATTTAAACACCAGGAATACAAAAATGGAGACAGAATATGAAATAAGATACAGAAATAGACACTTCACATCCAGAGGAATTCACAATTATAAAAGCTGAAACATACTTTTTACATATTTCCATTGTATGTCCTTTTTTACTTACAAAAGAAATTCTTTGCACTGCAATGCTCTACTCGCTGGGGTATCTAAATCTACTCTGAACAAACTGCAGTATGTCCAAAATTCAGTAGCCAGAATCCTGACCAGGTCTAGTGCAAGTGTTCACATTACTCCTATCCAGGAGTCCTTGCACTGCCTTCTGGTCAAATTCCGCGTAGACTTTAAAGTCCTCATGCTCACCTATAAGGCTTTACATGGCTTGGCACCTCAATACCTGTCTGAACTTTTATCGCCCTACTCCCCACCTCGCAACCTCCGCTCTTCAAATTCTGCCCTCCTTACTGTCCCCCAAGCCCGTCTACATTGTATGGGCGACAGGGCCTTCTCCTGCTATGCCCCCAAGCTCTGGAACTCTTTGCCCAAGGATATCAGAGAGTCACCTTCTCTAAACTCCTTCAAGTCCAGACTCAAAACCTTCTTCTTCAGAAAAGCCTTTACTTAACTGGTTCCATTCTCCACCCCTCTGCTCTTCTTAGTACCACCTTCCACGGTCTCCTCTATTGTTATTGTTGTATTGTTGTAATTGTAATTGTGTCTTATCTTGTGAAATCTTCTTATTTATTGTTGTAGTCTTCTTATTTATTGTTATTGTCATCCTGTAAAGCGCTTTGAGAAGCCACCTTTAAAGGCGCTATATAAAGTAAAGTTTATTATTATTATTATAATTCTTTAGCTCAGCTGGCAAGACCTGGGTTCGAGCCAATGTAGCGAGGCATGAACTAGGGTGGGAGCGCCGAGGGGCACAAGCCCTAGAACCCAAATCCGTTACAATAGCAAAAGGACAATGAAATATGGCCTATTTCGAAGTCGCAAATGTGAGATAAAAAGTCGCAATTGCGAGATATAAAGTCGCAATTCTGAGTTACTAAGTCAGAATTCTGAGATCCTAAGTCGCAATTCTGAGATACCATAGCGTGTTTTTTTTACTCCCTGGCGGAAACGGGCTTCTATACATATGTGATTAAATAAACTGTATGAATTAAAAGACAGAAACATGAAGCTTCAACACTTAATTTTCTGCCCCATACCATTCTTTTAATATTGTAAGAATTTGCTGTTGCAGAGTCTATACAGTAATTCAGATTTTGCAAGAAGTGACATTAAATCAAATACTGTATAACACTAAAATAATTCTGTCTTGGTCTTCACAGCTGGATCAATGTCCCCAGTGTAGGAGACCATTGTTCGTATACTATTTAATGCAGAAAACAATATTTTTCTATAGTTTTCTAAAGGAGTCATTACATCACCAATGCATTTGTATGAGTTTGTGTGTTGCAATCGGTAGGCTATACAATAGGTGTTTGTACTATCTGTAACATGCACAGCAAATTCTCTGAAACTATTTAAACCTCATCTCTCAAAAATCCCCCTACTGTAGCTCCAAACCACACAGCACCTCTTTAGACAGTGGTGAATTCCTGTATGCCATTCTCTTCTGACAATTCAACATTATCAATTTGTATTGAATTTTTGTCTATGGGTGTATGTATTTGTATGCATTGATCACTACATATAATTGAATTTGCTTTTATACATAAAATCTGGTTTTTGATCTTACACAATTTTTTCCCATTGGAATTTCAAATCAATTTTCAGAAACAAAAATAACTTTGCTACCTCTTTTGTTTATGTTGTTTTTTCTCCCCACAAACAGACAATGTTCTCACAAGCCCTTTTTAGATATTTCCACAGGGAATTTGTAGTGTGTATACGCCTGACACCCAAGTCAGTCTATATCAATCTGCTTTTCTACAATTCGATGTATACCAGTAGGCATGACTGAAGGCCATACAGTTTATGCCGATTTGGCATATTAAGCAGGTGTTTTGAAATGGACAATAATTTTGCAATGGAGAACCCAGTCTGAAGTAGACTACCATGCATTTTAATTTCAGTGCCGTCTCTGTGTGACCTTTAAAGGTCAGTTGATGACAGAAACACACTAAAAACAATGAACACCTGTTGAAATCGCTGACCCTCCAAGCGCACAGGATCTTAGTTATTTTCTGCTTTTTATTATTATACATGCCCTCCTTAGCTGAGAGAGAAAGAGAGAGACAGGGGTCATGAAATTCGTACAGTATCTGTTGGAAGCTAGTCAACATTCCTTGCAGAAAGGCTGTGTGTGCTTTCTTCTATGAGTCTGCCCCAAGTTCTCTGATATATTGCTTGACCGTGCCGACTCTAGGGTGTTGGGTTATGATCCTGAATAGGAACATTGTTCGAGGAGAGTTTGTGGAGGAGTCTTGGCATGCTGGGCACTGTGTGAGGAAGAGCCAGGCGAAACAGTTGGGGGTGATGGGTGCCAACTGTCAGTCTGGGAGAGTAGAAAAGAGCTTCTGTTTGTTCCTGAAGGCTGGAAGAATAAATCTTTACCACAGCAGACAAGCTTGTAAAAGTGTCAGTGGGTGTAGCTAGAGGGAGGTGGACAGCTTGATGTCGTTTATGTTTCAAACTCCGTGTTGCAAGATGGGAGGAGTATCTTGTTACTTCAAGGACTCATCCTCTAAAAAGTAGAGATTAATTAAATTCATTTTTTGTAATTTTTTGCAGCTTATTCATGTCAAGGGATTTTTTTTTCTCAGTACTGGTATTTTAACTCTTGCTTGTGGGGTAGAGCACACAGACACACATGTGGTGTAGATTATAATTTTGACAAATTTATTTTCCATTATCAGTGTTGGAGCCATTGAAAGCAATGCAGACATTGAAAGGTTTAGTAATACCTTGATATTTCAGCAATACAATGTATTGGATTGGCTAAATATTTTTTTCATGTTTTTTAAATGAATTTTAGTTCAAAAGTTTTGTGACCATAAACAAACATTGAATGAAATTCAGTAAATGCACATTATGTATGCTGTATTATTTCATTATCTTCATGATCTAGAGTTATAGTGTCAAAGACAGTGAAGAAAGTGATCAATTATGGGACATATGAAAAGAATGTTGCATTAACTATACATGAAGAAGAATAAAAAGACTGTTAAACAGGATTGTTTCCAACGCCATAATATATATACATACAATATATCTATTATGTAAAAAATAAAAAGTTATTATCTTCTTTTTGTTGCCCATAACATTAAACTCCTCAGTCTGAAGGTTGCAAAGCTAGATTGTCCGTTGAAGATTCTTATGAAACAAACAGTACATCCCAGAGGAGATGTCGGTAATCTCTGGGAAAATAGAATTGTTAGAAGACAGAACACTAGAAGAAAACAGTGATCTTCAAAGTACACAAAATCTTAGTTTACTTCAAACAGTAGTTTGCTAGACTGCCAAGATTTTGCCCTCCACTTTAAGAATTATTTTAACATTTAATTTTCTCGCTAGTAAGCACATATGCTATACTTTTTGTAAGTGATAAAACAGCTCCTGGAATAATTTATCACACAGCCAGAAGTATTTTCTTATTTGTGTAATTCTGCAGGCACCCATTCTTTTCTTCTACATTGTATACTGTATACTGTATGTTGCTATTTTTGAATGATCACAACACGTACGTTATCTTCACAACAGCATAATCTTTAAAAGATTAACAAAGTAATTTCTATTGGAATTAAATTAAATGTTCATGGGTTGCCTGAAGTTATAGCAGAATGTAAAATCAGTGGATTGTATGAAACTGAGTTTCCATCCCATTTGTGCACTGAACTCCTCTGGATTTATTTGATGTTATAAAAAAAATGTAAAGGTCATTGCTTTGTGATACAAGAAGAGACCGGAGCTGTTTTTTGTATTCTTTGCTGTACAAGACAAGTTGCTTGTGGTGCATTCAGTGCAGGAGGATCTGTGTTGGAGTAATTCTATTGTAAGCTGCATCAAATTCCTTGAGACTACAGTATATTGCTTTACATATACTGCTTTACATTCATATCATATATTGCATTAAACATAATTTAGAACCTTGTTTTATTTCAGTATAATCAAACTGCTTGTGCTACACTGACAGTTCTGCTAACTGATTTGTCAGGAAAAACATAAATAAACTGATAGGTAATCCATTATGGTAGAAGACACTTTGCCTGCAAAGCCAGTAACATTTCCTGAAGGTCAGGGATTTGCAACAGTAGACATTTGTTTTATTCAAGGCACATTTGATATAAATCGTCATTTTTTTATCTTTTTCTGATTGCTGGGGCTTATTTTTTGCTCTCTTGTTTCCTTTGCTTTTACAGTTTATGCTTCTGCTATTTGTACCCCATCCCACAGGTGCACAGTGACATGAATTGCAATACGAAGCTGTCTGAGGTGGGCTGGGTCCTTGTATGGATTAATGGTCCCATCGCTAAAACATTGGAACCTCAGACCAGCAGATTTTGGATCACATCCAAAAAGAAAAGGTTATTACCCTGCAACTCAGTACTGCTGCGCCTCTTCTCCAAAGTGCAGGAGAGTGCAATCCTGAAGGGCAGGTGTGTCTGAAGATTTTTATTCCAACTCCACTCTTAATGAGCAAACACAGCTGGTTATTGGCTTAACTCGACCAATTTAACAGCTTCTTCCAGCTCCTCTATTGCTGCTGCTTTAAGAGTCCTGGAAAACCCACAGACCCACTGGCCCTCCAGTTCTTATTCCACTGTTGTAGTCAGGATTCTCTACTGATCCTTTCAGGACGTTTGTTTTGAAGAGCAATGTATCATTCAGTGTTGAGGGGCAATGGGTTACAGGTAACTGCTTACTGTAATCGGATTCAGATAGTTTTGTAGCATGTAGATTGAACAGTTCCTTTTTCAATGAAATGCTGTAACCAATTACATTTTTGGACATGAACTTTACGAAACAAAGTACCTTTAGTTACTACACAGTCATTCTTGTCAGTTTCCTATCATGATAATCATCAATCACAAAGCATTTAATGTGCTGGTGTGTGTGTCACAAGCACATGTCACATGCTGGGCAAACATCCTACATCATGTTGAGTAAAAGTGTCTGCCATAATGGGTATATTTAATAAATGGATTTACCATGAGTAATTTGACCTCCAGGGTAACACAGAGGAGACAAAAAAAACACTTCTGTTAAATGTAAACTTAGCCTGCCAAAGTCAAATGCAGTTGTTCAACATCAGAACAGTAGTAATTTATGTTGAATACGTTAATTGTGTTTTGTTTGTGTCTGAACACTCAATTAACATTTGGCTAATGCACACACAAATTCAGCTTTATTGTATGCTGCATGGCACAGGATGAGAAACAGAACTCGGCCTTTTAAAAGCAATCAAAATAATTAAATCTAACTGTAACACGTATGTGTATTGTTTTTATTAATATAGTAAATATAATTAACTATTTACACTTTTGTTTGAGTAGTGTATAACTGTAAAACGACTTTTAGAAAGTAGATTCCCCAATACTAGTATCGTCTATGGGCCAAAAAAATGAAACCACATGCTCTAGACACGATCTGCAACTAGACAATTCTAATGCTGTAAATGGGCATCCACAACACAAGAGCATCCTATAGCAAAAATAAAATAGAAAAATGCTCCGTAGTTTTTCCCAATAACATATTATCTCTTTATAATTTTTTGTGTTTAGAATATACTCATAATTCACTTTATGCTGACAAGTACAGGATGTTTTTTGTGATCCTAACCCTAATATTGCTGTATTTCAAATACTCATTCCATTCAGAAACTATTATACCGCTGACTACCACCTGTAAGTAATGTGGTTTGTGATCATGCCCTGGAGCCTAAACTTGCCTACTGCTGTATAACAATAAAAATGTGAGTAACAAGAAAATAAAGCAAAAGCAGTAACGTGCAATTAGCGTGCAGAAATATTGGGAAACACAGCTTTGTTGGAAAAAAGGCTGTGAGGGAGCATTGTTGTGCTGGTCATTTGGATGGCATTTTTTCCACAACCTATAATTAAATATGAAAAAGAAAGCATGGAAAGATAAGTCATGTTTATTGCAAAGAAAAAAGACTTCTGGGAAAGAGCTGGCCGGAACATTTTTACACATGGCATCCTGGGATGGTGCTTTTCCAGCACAATTAGCTGCCACTCCCTTGCAGCTTTTCTCAGTTTTTCCACTCATTAAGCTGTGTAAAAAAAGCAGAGTGTTTTTTTTTATTAGATATGTTCTTGGGCCTGGTCTGAACTGTTCCTGAACTGTGCCTCATGTTTGGCTCTCAGTGGTGTGGGTCTTGAAAATGGTTATTCGCATAATGTTTCTTCCCTCGCTGAATTTCTGGATAGTTATTGGTGAGATATTGGGAGTTTTCAAACAAAACTTGCTTTATACTATATGCCACTAGTTTCAGCTGGAAGGGGAAATAAATTGTAGAAAGCAGAAAGATGGATGAACTTTCCTTTGGCAGTTGTCTGATTCTCCCCAGCCAGTTTAGATTGCAGATGAAAATTTAAAAAATTATCGAATTCAATGATGGATTTTTTTTCAAACCTTCTTTAAAGTCAACTGGAGCCTCAAAGATCATTTTAGCCATGTTTGTCTGAAAGAAAGTTTATTAGAAGCATCTTTTTTTTAGTTTTTGTTGAGACACTTTTTATAAGTAACATTCTCAAAAACAGAAAAAATAAAAACTGCATAGCATATTGAAATGATGGAAGCTTGATTTTGCCTTCATATGGACTTATTTATATTCATATAGTTTTAGAATTCAAATTTTGTACAAAACAGTATTTTTGTAAGAAAAATATCAATGTATTCTGTTTCTCAAGAAAGGAATGCAGTCTTATTTTTCACTTACTATATTTTCATTTTGTTCGTGATAGCTTTGAAAACAATGTTCTTTGCCTTATGGTGATGCGTAAGCAGAAGTGTTATTGCTTTTGTTTTTGAAAACGCACTTTGTTTTAATGAAAATTACTGTAGAATGTCTGCGGATACCAGTTAGCAAGGTCAGGCCAGAAAGCTGTGTTAAATGATGATGAATGGAGATAATGCCATTCATATCATACAATTGTTGAAGAAGTGCCCCTTTGAATTCTAGTAACATTTTAAAGAGAGTAAAAGCTAATGTGAAAGAAAAGAAAACATCTTCACAACCAGTTAATGAGGTCAATCTCCCAGACTTCTGAAATGTAACCACTTTTGCTTTTGTAGTGGGGAAAAGATGAAAGTTCTAAATACACTGTGGCTGAGGGTATGTGTAGGACTGGAGGGGGAGGCAGTGAATTTTCAGTTGCCTGCAAGTTCACAGGCTGTGGTTTTCATTAGGTTTACTGCGCTCTGACATGGAAGCAGGGCTGCAGCATTGGTCAGCCTTCTGGGATTCTCTCCAGAGGACCAGGCAACACCCTCAGAACCTATTATCCCTCTTCCACATTCCAGCTTGGGTCTTCTCAACAAAGAATTCCAAGCACATAGCTCAAAGTGTTATGGAGTTGGTGGATGGAATCAGTTGCAAGGGGTGAGGAAAATGTGAGATACACCCTAAGTTTTTCATTACCTTGCAAAAGCATAGGACAAGAAACGTAAGATTTTTTTCTCAATCATGTAATACTTGTGGCCAATTAATGGTGACATTCTCCATTTCTGCAAAGTGTAGTCTGTGGATTGATACATTAGAATGATAATATTGTGGATGACTCCAGTGTCTCCCAGTTTGGTAAGTGTGGAAAGACACAGGCTTATTGCCCTATTATTTGCAGAGGTGTGCACTAATCACAGGAAGGAGAAAATTGAAAAGCCTCAGAGAGAGATAGAGATGTAGAGCATCTACAAGACAGAAACAGGGACAAAGAGGGAAAATGGAGCCTTTCTCTCTATTTTAAAGGAGAAGAAATGGAAAGAGCTAGCCTGGTGAGGTTGAAAGGGTCGAGGTCAGTGGACAGTCCAGTGCCAGGGGGGCACAACATATTGTTTAAGAACCTTTACAGTATAGTAGTAAAAATGTAACAATGTCTATATTCTGAAATATGACATATAGTAATGCCATACAAAAACTAGGTGGATCGGTACAGTATATCAGATAAATAATACACACATTTGACATGCCAGCAAGCCCAGGATGGGCCAATTTGAAAATTCTAGTAGTCTAGGCTTGTGCATCAAGCAGAGTGTGTTATCACTTAAAGGACTGATATTTTGAGTACGTAAAATGAAATTGTTGTGGGAAATTCTATAATGCTCATATGGCAGGGTGCTGTATATTAATTTATTTACCAAATTATAGTCACTGTCTCCTACAAGTGGGTCTGAAGTTCCAAAAGAATCCTGAAAAACATGTGCTATGATGTTACTGAGCTAGAGTTTATATACTGTGTCGGAAAAACCCGGCTCAGGGACGCTGTCACGCCAGACATCCCTCCCTAGAGGGCGCTCCACTGCTCTCATTATTGTTCATGTCATTTAGCTCTCCAGGTGTACCCTTTTAGTGTTATTATTTAAAGACCAGCTCCTCCAGTCCTCGGTGCTCATCATTAGGGAAAGATGTCGCGAGGCCCGTCTAGCACCAGGAAACCCTACGTCCGTCTCCTGAGGGCATAGGCCTCATCCCCGACACCTCCCGTTTCCTGAGCCCGGGGTCTGGAGGATCTTGCCCCGTCACCCTTGGACCTCCATGTTTTGTTTGCCTGTGTGTTCCCCCCTTCCGGGGATTTTAACTTTGTCGCGTTCCAGGATGGATTTCCAGTTTATGGACTTTCGGACCGTGCTTTGACCTGCCCTTGGACCCGTTTGGATTTGGATGCCGTTTTGTCTTCCCCGTACACTGTCTCAAGGACGGTCACTATTATTTTGTGCACCATTAAACCCTTGTGTGTTCCTTTTTACCACGCCTCCTGTTTTCTCCAGCTCTTACCGCATCGCATAGGGTCTTCTACAAGATCGGACACGGATTCCAGTCCGTGTCCGTTACAGACGCCAAATATGTAATCATAGTGGCTCTCTGAAGGCACCAGTTCTGTAGGGTTTGGGCATTTACTGAGACAATTATTAATTGTAGCAGTAAATCACAAAGTTGATTCTTTTGATGGCTTTAGAGTCCAACCATGCGACATAACTCAAACGACGCACACACACAGGTACTAATACACGAGGATACATTTATTAATACATAGAATATGCATATAAACCTAACAGATCTTATCGAGAGGGTTATCAGAATACAAAAGGTATATATTCAATCAGTTACAAAGAGTTACACATATCAAGAGGACATACGTTCAGTATATCATTCATTAAGACCATTTCGTAAAGTGAACTTGGTTACAACTTCTACATTAGATACTCAAAACAAGTACATAACTCTTAGGAATTAAATTGATATCAACTGGTTTGGATAACAATTGAATTCTCGAGCTGTAATGCAGTGAAGTTGAATACTCATCCAATCTCTGGGGATTCAGATCTCCTGCGGGCACAAAGAAACAGTTGCAGGCTGTTGCTGTCCAATCCGCGCTCTCTGGCTCGGTGCCAGGCTGTGCTGTGCGGCTTGCGACGGTGAGCTGCTGATGCTCACTGTTGGCTTTGACTAGCAAAGTTTGTGCACAGGAGAAAAGATGACTGTGGGTCCCAGCAAGTCAGGAAGAGGACCGGTTCGTTCCTGATGAAGAGCTAGTTCTGAATAGTGATTCAGCTGTCCACAGTTCTGACCTGTTCACGAGGCCTGCTGCTGGTTACTCTCTGACAACCTCCACTCTAGACTCTTAGAACAAAGGAAAGTTCTGACACTCGGACACACTGGCCGTTCCGTGGTTGTCCGGGCTGAGTCTCAGGATGGTCAAGAGGCGCGCTCCGAGAATGTCCTGCCCTTGGGAGCCTTCTGCTCCTGGGCCATCCTGCCCTGGAATTCTCCTTTGAATTCCCTTTAGAACAGTCCACAGAATCCTCTCCAGAATCTTACTGAATCTCTTCCTGAATCCTGTTGAATCTCACTGAATCTCACAGGCTCTCTGTTTTTACCTGGAGGAACTTCAGCTCATTGATTGGTTGAAAGTTCCATGGGCATCAGAGTCCCACGTGGGTTACTCAGCCTTACCAGTCCCTGATTGGTTGATCAAGGTGAGATATGAGTCACTTACTCCTGACACTTAGGAATGCAGTCCAGATGTCCATCTGGCACTCCCTAGACAAATAGGCGCCAATGGATGACCATTGATCATGATAGCCAGGCTTAGCTAAGTGCATCCCCCTTTGGGAGCTGTCTTTTGTCAAAGGAACATTAAATCAGCCTGCATGGTTTCTCTGTGGCTGCACCACAGAGATGAACAGAGAAATGAGGCCTAATTTGGGAAAGCTCAGAAACACTTAATTCTGCCTTATTAATAAGCCTCGCCGCTACAACTGTATGTCACGGATGTCGGAAAGGACGAACCGTGGAGAGGCAGGAGAGCGAAAAAGACACTATGCGTAGCTGTGAGACGGGGAGTTAGCCCGGGCTCAGCTGTTCAGAAAATGACGTATAGAAACCTATGCCCTCAGGTAGCGGACGTGAGGCGACCTGGTGCTAGGCGGGTCTCAGGACATCCAAACGTCAGTGCTGAGCCATGGCAAATGAAAGACCCAGAAATATATAGCCCCAGAGAGAGAGAAACACTGGAAGGACAGCAAAGCACCAGAAACAAGAGACAGGACAGAGAAGGATCGCCCTCTGGCTGCAGAGGGCGTGACACTGTACAATAGTGGTGTTTTGGAGAGGCCTCAGTCCAAGGTTCTGGCAGAGTGCATTACTGAACTCATGAATCATTTGGTGACACACACCTTCTCTTGGTTTTTATAACACTAGCCCCTTTCCTACTGTAGGTGATTTTCCTTTGATAATCTATCAAACACCAAATTGTTATTTCAATTGTTGTATATCCTGCACATTTAAAGTGAATTGCTTTCACACTATTTACAAATTGAAAGCTGTATATATAGATTTTAGATTGAATTAATATGGAATAATTGTTATTAACAGTAAGGTGTAAGTTTTAAAGGTGCAATTCTTAGTCCTTTGCACTTCAAGAGAATACATTTCAATATCAGCCACTGAGTAAGAAGCAATTCTGATACCCGTGCCTCTAATAACTTTATCTGGGAAGCAATTTCTCTTTTCAGTGGCTGTATTTAGAACAATATGGTTCCAAAGCAGACTTTTTCTAGACTCTCTTTTTAAGTGCAAATGAGAGGATTAGTGATTGGTGCCCATATATCATAGCTGTGAGAGACTGTCACTTCAATCAGGCTGTAGGTCTTGTCTACCATGCCTCTGTGCTATCTGGAGATGAACCAATAGAAGCATACAACCAAAAGCTGTCATCAGTATCTTTCACCTGCTTAGCTCTCTGTCCCATACATGTGATGAAATCTGTTATCGTTTTAAGCTCCTGATTAATAGTCTGAGGACAAAGCAGTCATCGGCTTAGCTTGGCACATCCTGAAATATATTTCTAGCAATGAGGATAAAGATCAGACGACAAAGACTGCCAATGATGGGATCTCTGCTAGGATCTTTTGTATGTGTGAGTGTGTGAGACAAGGGAAGTAGGCTTTGATAAAAAAAAATCATGAATCATGAATCTGTGGATATAGGCACTAATGTCTGCAGTTTCTTTAGGTTTTTAATCAAAGTATGAAGCATATATAATTTATGTAGCACAGTATTTAAACCTATGCATTTTTCATTGCTGATGCAATATGGTGCATTCAGCTCCAAAGGGATCTGCACAGCAATGTAAAACCACAGCAAATCTCAGCAAGGAACAACCAGTGATGAAAATGCAATATATTAAAACAATAACATGTTGAGAAACATCTATTAGGCAGTTGTTACCCACTTAGTGGTAAGTGTTGAGCTACAAATATGCAATTTATAAACACTAGGGAAAGCTTTGTAAACCAGTTTGGTAATGACCAGAATTCAGAATGGGAGACAAAATTCTTTATGAAAATACAGTACACATGGGAATAATAGTAATAATTAACTTACAAAGCCTTATTCGGTGCTTGTAAATCATTTATTAGGAGTTATATACTGTAGGAGAATTATTATAAATGGGCAAATTGCCTAAAAGGCAGTGTTAAAAATAGTTTGATCAAATAATATAATTGATAAAAAGCAGTCTTTGTTAGTATTTATATATGAGTCCATTTCCCAAGAGGATGTGTGTTTCCAGCTGGTATGTAATTCTATGATTGCTGTGGTTTTGAAGAGGAACATTCACCCTGCAGGTTTAGTCGGAGCTAAGCAGGTGTGAGTCTGGTCAGTACCTGGATGTGAGACCTCCTGGGAAAACCTAAGGTTGCTGCTAGAAGAGGTGTTTGTCGGGCCAGCAGGGGGCGCTCACTCTGCGGTCTGTGTGGGTCCTAATGCCCCAGTATAGTGACAGGGACACTATACTGTAGAAAGGTGCCATCCATAAAACTTTGGTGCAGATATTATGGTCATGAATGATAATCTTGTGTATACAGTAGGTCCTAAATCTCTCAAATTAATTTCTGATCTTTTGAAAATATAATCTTCTAGACCATATTCAACCAAGACTTACCTTTTCTATGGCTCAAGCTGTTTCAGTGGTTTGCTGTGATACTTTCTGCTATGAATTCCCACTCCGGTTACTTTTCAGTAATTGGCAGTTATTCATTTCATCAAGAATTGTGAAAGCGAGGAAAGGTCCACTATTTTTGTGTTTTTTAATAGATGACTGTTCTAACGGAAGCTTGAATACATGGTAATGAAATGCTTGATTTTCCTGTACATTTTTGGTTTATTTAGTGGTTATTTGCAAAGGAAATAATAAGCACATCTAAAGGCTTGATATAAATATTATTTATTTACCTTGTCAAATCATTGGAGATTATCTGTGCAGTGCTTTTAATTGTCAGTCTCTGTAATTGAAAAATCAACAGGGTTTTCTGCAGTTTCCCTCCCCCACATCCAATTCTGCTATGAGGCCCTTAAGTAAATAGTACTGTATATACTGTAGTCACATCACAAGACTGTGTCACTGTTTATAAAGGAAACTGAAAGAACTTCTAATTGCTTTTCTAAAGTATTTATTTCTCAGAAGTTTTCTGTAAATATTAGATAACATTTCTACAGTTGCTTTTTCTACAGTTACTTTATAAATTGTACAACAATTTTGTAAGAATCTCACAATTCACAAAGGACAGAATACCCATGAGCAGAATTCCATTGTGGGAATGTCCAAGACACTCCATGACCTTCACAGTCTCTAGACTTTTTTTTTTGAACATCTTTTCTGATTAGGTTATTTTGATTTATGCTATGAAACTGCCAAGTGCCAGGATGAGCAGCTGTCAATGAAGTGATGTACAGTTTATGTGACACAAAAGATGTGAAGGTATTTTTAACAGTATTTCTTTCTTTTTTAACTAGCATTGTGATCATTTGTTTTCATTTCAGGTCTTATGTATTATTGATATTAAACACTTAATACAGTATCTTAATTTTCCTTTGCCTGTCACCTTCCATCTGTCTTCCAGTTTTTGTCATATTTAAGCAACGTGGTGTATTTCAGGTTCTTTGGGTGCATGCAGTATATACATATATGCAGTACATGTCTTAGATAGATACTTTATTGATCCCATGAGGGAAATTGCAGTGCAACAGCAGCTTAACACACACAACACAGCCACAGTGTAACGAATTATATAATAATAGTACAATACATACAATACAATACAATACAATACAAGAGTTACTCACAGTCCGGACACACAAGAACAAACTAGAACAGAACAGTACACAGAAAAATCGTATCACACATATGAATATAAATATAGATGTAAATATAGATATAAATATAAATGAATGGCACAGGTCCCTGGCATATATTGCACAAAAAATGGTTGTAAACTGGAAAAAGAAAAAGAAAAAGAAAGAGAACAGATGTACTGTAGCAGTAGATGTGTAGATGCGTTTAGTCCAGAAACAGGTCACTGTCAATGTTGCCTCTACCAAGACGCAAGGTGGATGCGTTGTACAGTCTTATGGCAGAAGGCAAGAATGACCTCCTGTAGCGCTCCCTGTCGCACCGTGGATGAATCAGTCTATTGCTAGTGCTCTTCATTCCTGCAAGCCTGTCATAGAGGGGATGGGAGAAGTTGTCCATGTCCTCTAGTTTGGACATCATTCTCCTCTCAGCCACTACCTCCAATGGGTCCAGGTCAGACCCAATGACAGAGCTTGCTCTCCTGATGAGCTTGTTCAGCCTTTTAGAATCCACTGCTCTAATCCCAGAGCCCCAGCACACCACTACGTAGAAAATGGCACCCGCTACCACCGACTGATAGAACATGTGTAGCATCTTACTACACACATTGAAGGACCTGGGCCTCCTCAAGAAGTAAAGTCGGCTCTGTCCCTTCTTATAGATGGCCTCGATGTTCTTAGACCATTCCAGTCTATCGTCGATGTGCACTCCCAGGTACTTGTACGAGTCCACCATCTCCACGCCACTCCCATGGATTTAGACAGGAGTAGGTTTGACCTTTTTCCTCCTGAAATCTACCACCAGTTCATACTGTACAGTATGCAGTACTAATCTTTCTTTACTGATACCATAAATGCTTTATAATCCTCTTTAGTCTCTTTCTTTAAGTACATGATATTCTCTGCAGCATTAGTCAGCTCACTATATGCACATTGAAAACAGATCTGTTTCATATTAAAAAATGACCTTGAAATCTTTGATTATTTTTAGCCACATTTCACTCTGCTCACCTGGCCTTCTTATTCCTATACCATGCTGTTATTTTTTAAACGGAATTTTCAGGGAAGGATGATTTTTTGCCCTAGATGAGCGGTGCAGGATCTTCTGTCCAAGGCAAGTGCTATATGTGTTAAAAAGGTTGCGTGCCCTGTTATGACTTCTGAGTTAATGTCTTTTCAATTAGTACTGTAAAGGTGACAAATGCCTCATCAGCTGAGCAAGGAGTGCGAATCTGTTCCTTCAATGATCTAAGTGAAAAAACAGCTTACTCAACCGTGAGTTATCTTCTGTTGAGCCAAAAATAAAGTTGGAAAACTATCTATACAGTACATGCTGTATAAGTTAGCCTACCAAACCTCAGAACACATAAGGCACTCCATACTGTATATAAAATAGGTCCTTTGGATGTAACAGAACACTAAGCACAAAATTTATCATTTCATCCACTTTTCCATCTTAGATGCTGACTAAATAATGAGTTGTCTTCGTTTTTTGTCGTTGATTTTTCTCAGTCAGCCTTTGTTAATTATATGTCTCTCTTCCTGTAGTCATATTTATCACATAAGTGGTAATCCATACTGTCTCATCTGTAAAATAACCATCTCTTTAGTATTGGTCAACTGCATTTTATGATCCAGAGAGACTCCAGTGAGAGCAAGAGTGCACGTTCATTTGACCAAGATTATGAATTATTAAAGCCACAAAAGATGGTATGCAGTAGTGTCTTTCTTCACTGTTGGCAGGTCATGGAAAATCAGCACAAGTATCTACCACCCCTTTGTTAATGTTCCCCTGTTAATTATGAGCCCATGTTGCTTCAGTGAACTGAGTCATTAAAGATCCAATCCAATAATTTGAATATAATATTCATGAACCTGTTGCCGCCAACATGCTATGATTATGCTTCCTAGATATTTCCTAGCTATCTTTTTGCAGCTGAAAACAGCTGTTTTGTTGTTCTGCAATTAATGTCTTCATGAAAGGCACAGCATCTGAGAGTGGTGTGCTTTGAACAATTTTCCTGCAAGAGACGTTACATTCACTGTAGTAGGGGTGTGCCTAAAGCTTTTGCTTTTTTTCTGTGAGAAAGCAGGTGTCAGATAATCTAATGCAGTATGTAATGTCAGTAATGCACAATACCGATCCAGTAAGAAATCAAAATATCTAAAGTGCTGAAGAGCAAAAGTGTGTGGAACACTGGCAGGGCAGATCTTTGTCAGGAATTGTACTGTACTTCTGTGAACTCTAGGAGAATCTTAGACATCACTAGCATGGCATTTTTTTAAAATAATTGAGTTCAGTACATTTCTAGTGGTGAAACTATTGGGTTCACTGCTATACTGTTCAACTAAAGTAAGGGAAGACGGGGTCAAATTTTACAAAAATGAAAGCACATCTCTTGAGTGTTTTTTTCTTTTATCTATTATTAAATTACAGAAGATGCATTTTTCTGTCAACTGGGGGCACTATTTCAACCTCTGACTTCCTCCCCCTATCCTAATCAGTCTAGATATAAATCAGAAAATAGGTTTTATTCCTGTGCAAAAGGTATCTGCTATGGCAAGAGTTCCTTGTAGAATTGTATTAATTCACATATCCAAGCCACACATAGTGATTGTAGCATCTTAACATTGTGATAAGAAATTCCTTGTCTTCTAGATATCTGTTAATTTCTACTGTATATTCATTGCCTGGGAGCTGTCTTGTCCCATGAGGTTTTGACAGTGAAAGGATTGATTACTTGCCATTAGCTTGCTGCCAGAATCCTTCTAAGTATCTTCCCAGCTAACTTAACATTCAGCCTTTAGTTACCCATATACCCAGGCCAGCCGTGTATAACATTGAGACTACAAGAGAAAGAAAATTTTATACAGTATAAAATCCAAGAAAAATACATTAATAAATAAGTATGTCACATTATGTTTTGAAGTGCTTATCTACTTTAGGTGCATTGACACATTAGAACTTAAAATGTATATTGTTATTTGTAAAAACAATAAACATGTCAAAAGAACTGTTGCATATGCAGTACTGTACAGTATATTTGAAGAGACTCACAACCATGTTTTCTTGTTAATTAATTAATTTCCTTTCATTACTTTGTGTTAATCTTTTCCTTCAAAAGGAAGTATACCTTGCATTTTGATTAAATCAAAGACAAGCACAGAACTTACATTCAGAATAGGATTTTCAGTTTTGTTTTTTGATTGATATTTTATGATGAAGGTCATGAACAAGAGAAAATGAGACACTTCAGTATTTGAAGTATTATTTTCTTTGTACAATCTTTAAGAAATAAGTCATATGTCTGTAGATTCATTATTCATAAGTGGATGTTTTTGTTCATTCAGGTTGTCCTCATCATTGTAAAAATAAGAACCTGAGCGAGCCGTTCGCTGATGTTTTAGATGGTTATCTCCGATTCTGAGTTAATTTTCTTATCTTCCTGGTTCTTGTTGACAAATGTTATTGGATTCCCGTTGGTGTAAATGAATTGTGTTGCCATGATTTCTTTACTCGTGCACAGCGATCCATCAGTCTGCACATGCATCCTAATAACTTAGATGTTCCAGTAGTCGCAATCCATTGAGCATGAGCAAAAAGCAATAATTGAAGAGGTATTCTCAGTCCCTAGTTGTAACATAATTATTGAATTTAATAAATAATATGGTCTACATAAAGTTAAAATTAAAAACTCTACAGATACGTCTACAGGGAACTCAGTTTCATTATTTGAAGAGCACTATTGCATACTGTACTGTATATACTGTACCATAAATAATAATCTTAACATATATACATTTAAGACAGTATATTATTGCTGGAGTTGCTTATTTGTCACCAGCTGAGATGATGATTATTCGAAAATGGATGGAAAAATATGTATTTTTATGTGTGTGATTCTTTTCTAATCTATTGTCACTACACTCTGTGCAGCAGAAGGTGTGTCAGTACAGTCATGTATAGCTCTAATTGCCACACTAAAAGTCCAGGACACTGTTTTTATTGGCTCACAGCCTTCTGTAAATCTGCCCTGAAGCTAACCACGGTCCTCTTGTCAGGCCATCCGGAGGGAGATTAACAGAAATAACTACATTATATCTGTTAATATAATAATTTATTCTGCTGTCTTTAAAGAGCCCCTGTTCAGTGTTAAATTGCTCTCAGTGCTGAGTGCAATGGGAGTTTTTGTGTAGAGAGGAAAGTCAGCTGAAGCTATTGAGAAATTAATTTGTGGACCACTGTATAAACATAACAGGTATGCTGAGAAATTTCACTCCAGCATGCAAAATCTGTGACAGCATTTTGAAGTACTTTTAATTAAAAATTACACTGGTAACAAGTGTAATTTTCCTTCATCCTCCCTGATCCTCCATTCTTTGCTCAGATCTGTTCAGGGCTTTAGTGGTGTATATGAAACTGCTGAGCATCAGGCTGCTACTAATTGCCTAGGTGGAGACAGAGCAGTAACTCTTTTGCATTCATCTGTGAGCAATGCTCAGAGCTAACTGATGATGAATGCAGAAACAACAGTGACACTGAATAAATTATTAGCTCTAAATCAGGGCATACAGGAAGAGTGACTGTAGCTCTAAGAGACAGCCAATATGGAATTGAATCACTAAGCAGTTTTTACCAGAAGACCAAAGACACACTGTAGGTAGGACACAACCAACAATTATACCATGGTGTTAGAATTGTACCACACTGTGATGCTGTCCAAGCAGTGCTCCAAAAGCAGTTCAGCAATTTTCCTGATTCTATTTTCTTAAGATTTATTTGAACTCCAATGCCTAATGATTTTATTTATCTCAAAATATGAAACTTTACTGTGAGCTCAAAAGATGCTAGAAACCTAGGTTAATTAATTTTATCAACTTTAGAAAACAAGGGAACATTTGACCTCTGGTATGTAATTTGTTATCACTTGTGCAAGTTTATTATTGTCAGTTACCTGTATATGTTTTTGACATTTACTACAGTTTTATCTTATTTCTTCTGTGGTTTCTTATGGCTTTGGAGACTATGTACAACAATTAAAACCATTTGTTTGTTGTGAATTTATGCTCATTGGTAGTCAGGTGAGCAGGGTTTATTCTCTTGTGAAGCGTGACACATAAGCACCGCATTAAAAGGGCTTTGTGAAATCTGTCATGTGCAAGTCAGTACTTTGACACTCCCTACAAGGCTGAGGATTAGGGAGGAAGCTAATACAGTCTCATTGCTGGCAAAAGCTGTTAAATGGTTAAGAAAATAAAAGCAATGTCATGAACGGATTATTGTATGTATAAATGTACTGTATTACAGTGTATAACTGTATGCATTCATGTATATCAATAAGCTATACAACAGGCAACACATACTGTAACAGGAAGCATATTAAAGATATCTGTGAATAGTTTAGTTTAGCCTTTCTTGTGGCCTTTCTCAATGTCTGGGGAGCTCCAGACAGTTCAAAGCCAAAAAGCTGAAGTCAGTGAATGAGTGTAAAGAAAATAAGCTGTTTCTGAATTGTGTTTTTGAAAGCCTAAGCTTATTTTATGCAATTACCACTTTGCATTCCAAAAAAAATGCATTTCTAAAATACCCTTAAGTAATCAGCTCCCCTTTCTGCAAAAGATGATACTGCAGTATCTTTGCTGTAAGAAAGGGATTTACAGTACGTTCTGTCTAAATGAAGAATCTTCTTCGTTAACTGTAAAATTAAAAAATATGGATATCTAGCTGAAGATATTTTTAACTTGAAAAGTTAAAAAATAAACTTTTCCCAGAGTTTTTGTCACATTAGCTATAGATGTTTTATAGTACATATACACTATATACTTTTATATAGTAAGACCTTTGCTTTTTATAGCAATAAATAGCCAAAAATGTTCTCTTGAGCTGTGCTCATCTTTGATATGCTTATTACACATATGGCATTAGTTTTAGCATCTGTTAATGAGCCTTCATTTAATTGCCAGTGAGCACCCCTCCCACTACCTCCACCTCACTCCCTTTTGAAAATCTTCCTCTAAGCAATGAGGATTACATCTAATGCAAACAGGATTTATGTCTGATATTATGTTAGATATTATGTTAGAAGATGACAAGCGTAGCTCAGGGCTTAATATGGTGCTACACAGTATCTCGTGTTTACTTTTCAGCACCTGAAAATGACACCAGAGCTCCTTGCACATTTATAGAAGAAAAATATTGTGCTTAATTAAAATTAATTTCCATTAAAATGCGATTTGTCTGTGTTTCCTTTTTAATTGCACATGCATTGAAACTTGAGACTCCTTAATACATCAGCTGAGTCTTCTTTTTAATTCTCAGAATCCAGAAAGCCACTGGACTCAGTGAGAAGAGTGATAGTGATTCCTTACTAGCATCTACCTGCTCCCTATGGTATCTTTGCTCCTCTGTGGGTTTTACACCTTTGGTTGCAGACCAGGAGCACTGTTGTACAGCAAATCAGATCTCCACAGGTTATGATGTCCTGTTCTTTCAATGCAAATCCATGGAAAATGGCAAAACCATGGTTGTCTTTGCCTAACTGTGCAGCAGCATTTCATCATGTCTGAAACAACATCACTAAGTGATGCAACAATCCTCAAATTGGTGTTAACACTTATGTGAGGTACTATGGAGATCACAGTCTATCAGATTATGAAAGGCTTTGACATTGGGCTGAAGGTGGGTTGAATGCATGAGTCCACTCTTAGGTATGTGGTGTTGAGTTTGTGATTTCATGGGGAGAGAAAAGATAATAATTCTACATTTTTTAAATGGGCATAAAATGAGCATGATAGAAATGTGAGGTTTTTAAAATGGAAGTGACTGGTGAACATTTGTTTGAATCGTGTAAGACTGTTTGTTTTCTACTTATCAAATCACATACAGTATCACTGGGCTGAAATCCAAGCTGCTGGTTTGGCATATGTAGCTGAATTCATTACTGAATTTAAAATGTCACCCCCCTTATACACACACTTTTTTTCTCCCCTCTGCGAGCACATCCCCACAAGGAGCAACTGATCATCTCATCCACGTCTCTCTCTTTGTGTTGTATAACATGATGAATACAAGATTTGCATGTATGCTGAGGACGCAATCTACATTTTGTTTCAGACTTTACTGGGATTTGCTGCTGCTATATTCTGATATTGTTGTGTTTGTATAGCCAAGTATCATTAAATCTCTTTGTCAAAGCTTTTTGTTGGTTGGGAAATACAGTTTACTGTCCTCAGTTATTAGAACATTGTATGTGCCAATGGAAGGTTTTGCTATTATGTAGTGTTAATTGGGCATAATAGGGAATAGGGAATAATAGGGAATGGCTTAGAGTAGTGTGTACACTTTTGGACTTATAACTGATAGTTTTGTGAATTGAAGTCCTTGCTGCAGACACTGTTGTTGTACCTTGAGTGAGGTACTTCATTACAATTAAGTAGGGACCAGCATTGGTGAGGGTGTCCCTGTGATAAACTGGTGTTTTATTTATATTTGGCATTTTTGGAACTCTCTTAATGTGAGGGAGTAGCAGTAAAAACAAGTAATTATATTGATTATGACTGTACTAAATGTACTGTATTAAATGACTGTACTCCAACACCACTACATACACAACTACTGAATGCAAGCTGAAATTGTACTTAAAACTGTACAAGTTCTACTATTTATTAATCACCGTATTATTTTTACACTGTTCCCCAAATTACTTTTGCACTGTTTTTGTCCTGTTTGTATACTTTTCTCTGTCTGCGGATTTGCACAGTTTTTGATGATTTTGCACTGGCACCATACTGTTGTTTACACTTTGTTATTGTTATTGTATTACTGTCTATTGTCTTGTCTTCTGTTCTATTTATATACTGAGAGACTAATGAGAAACACTTTTCACTATACAGTGCACCCATGTAAGTACTGTATAATGACAAATAAAGTTGAGTTGAGTTGAGTTCATGACCATATTATAAGAACACTAGTTGAACCAATTATAATAAAAGCAATGTTTTACCCTAATTTTCCCCTGACATCCATGAGGATACATTTGAAATTTCCTGCAGAGTCCAAGAGTTTCTTGGTCTTGCTCCACACACCAGATACAAAAGTCCTTTGCGAATGGGCTTCACTGTTTTCTGCCACAGTCAGTTTGCCTAATATTTATGGTCAAGTAGCACAGAATGCAGACGGCACCTGTTACATTTTTACAGTTGCTTCATTTTGTATGAGCCATCTCTCATGCCAGACTGAAGCGAAAGACATAAACATAAGATTTCTTGCTTTCCGTATTTCCACAGTGTCTGCTTCTCTTGGGTGAGGTGCTTACAGATTTGAGTGTAACAGTAGTGTAAGATGGCACTGCAGTCCTAGCCTGTACAGAATGTGCAAAACTTTGGATGAGATCCTTGAACCAAAGGTGATTAGAAGTTGAATAAGCAAGATTGGTTGAATGGCCTCCTGTCATTTATGACCTTTCTTAAATTCTTCTGTTTTAATAACTACATTGATCAGAGAGAGAACCAGTTAGTTTCTCAGGTTATTGTGACCCTTTTTTCAAACGAACTGTCTCCTCCTCTTTCCAATTTTGTTGGAAAAAATTTGTTTTGTTTTCTGAGTTGTTCTGCTGATCGTAATCACACATTCTTTAGCTGAAGCTGGTGGCTGAATTATCTTCAATCCTCTAAACCGCATTTCCAAATTATACAGGGATTTGAATCCAATAGAACCTTGGCGAAGACAAAATCATTTTCTCCATGTGATTTATGATGACTCAGTTTTATAAGCTTTTACTTTCTGATGCCAGAGATGAAAACAATTTGAATTATTGACTACCCCTCGTCCAGAGTGCCAAAGTGTTTTCAAGGAGACAAAAATGCTATTGATCCTAACCGGACAGAATTGGAAATGGATTTTCTAGCCCATCTGTTATTTAATTTTTTGTATGAAAGGTAATCTTCCAAATAGTTTGCATCCCACTTTGGGCTATTTTACTAACTTTATACTAATACTAATACCAATACTAATATTTATGCTACTTGGAAAAGTTTCTTTAAAGGCAGTTTTCTTAAGCACAAGCTTATGGATAGCAATATTTTAAACAGGTTTTGTTTTCCAGTATGGATGTTTGACCCTGGGAACCCTGCATTGCACATACAATACTGTATATAACAATATTACATTTTTTTTTAAGTGTACTTAATCCAAAGGGGGAAGAATGTGTATGTTTGGGTTTTACAGGTTTTTTTAACTTCACATAAGAACTCTGCTGCTTGAATTTCTGGAGCATTTCGAGTTGGTCTTGGAAATCATTATGAAACTATGTAACAGAAAGCTAATTTTATAATATACATCAAGAAAACAGAACTTTCAACAGGGCCACCCTTCCATACACCCATCCTTTAACAAACACTTACATTACACACCCCATTCGCAAAACTTGTGCTGACAGCCCAACACCTCCACAAACAACAGCTGCCTTTTGCCACACGGTATTGGAATCAGTATTTGGAATGCTAGTCTAGAAAATAACCCCACTCCCATCCTCATCTGCTTGGAAAGGAGACATAAACAAGCACCTACACAGCCTTGTGCTCAATGGTTTCCTAATGTGTCAATGCTTTCTTTTTTCAATTGCCAGTGGGCTGAATTTGCTAGAGGCACACTTAGCAACTGGCATCCTTCTTTTCCTGTGTCATATTGTTTTGCATTGAAGCTAAAATTGAAGCTAAAAACTAATTCTTTGGTAGAACCTAAGGATTTTTCACAGTGCCATCCTTATATATTACATGCCATCATGCCCCGTCAACATTCTAAATGTTTAAGACAGTAGAAATCTCCAATTTAAAGTTTTTGTGCTACATAGTGAAAAGTGAAAAAGAAAACGCTGAAAATTAAAAATGTTTTCACAAACTTGTGAGAATCATGTATAACAGAACCAAAAGTTTTAGAACTGTTCACTCTAGTAAAGGTTGGCCTTGATATAATAATCAAAGTTGTTTGATTATTCTAAAATTATGAGGTGAGTTATATTTCATTAGCATCTTGAATTGCTCATCAAAAATAGTGAGCAATCATTCAATGTATTTTTAAGTTTCCAGCCAGTCCACAATCTGAAGCAATTTTTCAATCCTTATTTGTTACCATGCTACTTCTCACCGCAGGAACCATATTAAGTTTGTTGAAGAGAAGTTCCTCTTATTGAGAGAGTGGAATATGTACAGTAATTCACAGTGATTTCAGCTTTTCCTTTCTCAACTATCACTATGTAAAATAATAATATTTTAAAATACCTACAATTTTGTTTGCACAAAACAAACAAGCATATTAGGTATTGGTTCTGAAAACCAATCTGTCACTTGGGCTTCCAGCCCATTCTATTATTGCTGCTATTCAATTAGTAAAGAGAAGTCTTTTTGTAATGAGTTTCAAATCATTCTCTTCTGCGTTAGATATGATTGTATGGTAATTAGATTCCTTCTCTTGAGGGGTTTTAAAATAAATTGTCTTATTGATTCTGATTAGGGTTAGCATGCCGACAACCTACTGTAACTCAAAGTGTAAACAACACTTAATTTCATTAATGTCAGTTTTTAAAGTCCAAGCCCAGAGGTTAAAAAAATGAAAAAATGCACTATGTCCTCTGAATACAATAAAAAATTGGCTACAGTATGCTTACACTGTTTTTATGTTAGTAAACCTCGACTATTTTTTTTATTTGGCAGTTTTGCAGAGAAATTCTCTGAAGCTGCTTTCAATTTTATTGAATCTTAAATCTTAAAAGTTTATTTTTTTAGCTTGTCATATTTTTTGCAGTCATTTTAGTTCAGATCTTTTTTATCTTTCTTCAGGAATAACAAAAAATGGATCAGACTGCATTGCAGAAACAGAAAGGAGACTCAGAGACCACTTCAGAGAACCTGTTAGGGCTGTGAAGATTAAAGATCTCTCCAAGCCCATTGTTTCTCATTTCACCTCTGACAGCCATGACCACTATAATCTCTCCGTCTGTGTTTCTCAAAGACGGTTTTCCAAACTCATACATCAGAAAGACTACAGAAACCAAAATTATTCTGCAGCTAGCATCACACCTTCCCCCTTCTCTTAACAACAGACTATTTTTCTTCTAAATTCTTTCTATTCATTGTAGGTTTCATTTCACACCTCTCTTCACCTATCCTGACTTCACACCTCCTGATTGACCTCTTTTTCTGTCCCCTGCTCCCATCCCTTGCTCCTCCTCTCTCCCAGCTTTTGTTCTCTTGCTACCTTACCTTTGCTTGCTGCCCTGTCTTTCTCACACCTGAAGAAGGCTCCGCGGCTGAAAAGTTCTGTTTTCTTTATTCTCTTTTCAGCATGGAATAAACCTATTACTTTTTCAGTTGGTGTCTGTTGCTACCTTGCTCCTTTTTTATCAAAGTATCCATCTCAGATATATACTGTAGGTTATGCTCCAGAAATCACCCAGAATGTCTTCCCGGGTTATGCAGGTACAGTATATATCCTGTTATGTACAGTATAAATTCACTGTCCTGACACAATGTGTCAGAGGGGAGCATACAGGGAGTTTTTGGGGGTAGAAATGATTGCTCATATGAGTATTAGAGCTGCTTTCTGAGAGACAGTTACAAATTTGTGTTCCACTACTGCAACAGATGAATGTGAATTACATTCTTTGTGCACTTTTGAGCTTTGATTTAGAAAGGCAAGTTGTCTTCAATATTTGTCATCCATAAACCTATAGGTCTAGAAACTACTTTACAACTGTGTTACGGTCTCTTAACTTTGTGGAGAAACGCTGATATTCATATTTAACACCACTTGAATTAAGAAAAAATGTCACATTTTAATTGTGTGATCTGACTAAAGACTTTGCAAAAATGCAGGATCATTCCTTGACTATTTGATTGGCCAGTTGATCTCCAATTGCTGTGCTTTAGCTCTCGGCTCGGCATTCAGTCTCTCAATTCAAGAACAGCAGCAAGTTTTTATAGTTGATATTGCTCTGTCAGCCACAGCCACGTGAATCACTGTGATTATCGCCATGGTCCAAACTGCTGCACCATTCCGTGGCTGTTGGAGTATTGAAGGAGATGGAGATGGAGATCCTGTTATATGTTGGGCTCGCCTGTGTTAATCATTTAATCTTGAATTTTAATCTAGAATTCTAGAATTTTAATCTATAAATGTAATCTAGAATTTTAACTGTGGCTATAAAGCTGAGGTATGAAGGTATGAAGACTTAATGGATGGTTCATCATAGATGTTTAGAGTTTCACACGCAAAATAGAATTGTTGTACATGTATTTTACATACAGTACTGTACATGCCAGATACATACAGTACATTATACTATGTATGTATTATGACCATCAAGTTAATTTGTGTTTTTCTCATGGATCATAGTGATTTTTCTGCTTTCTTCTTTCTTTGAAGAGTGATTCTCATAATGACCATAAGCCAGTGTCACCAGTCAAGATACAGCTTTGCCACACCGATGAGTCCTACAGAGCGAAAAACATCAGCCTTTGGCTACTTGACTGAATATATGTGAAAATTAAATATGAATATAACTAAAGACTGAATATGACTGAATATAACAAACTTTTTAGATGATTACATGGACATTCTATAATGTTCACAACAGTTCAATTTGTTAGAATGAATACATTTCTGTACCATTTCAATACACAAAATACCATTACGTTTTATATGCTGTAGTATCCTTATTCATATGTCTTGTCAAAAATAATATGATTAGTAATTTTGGTTATGAACATCCATTCATTCATTTTCTAACCTCTTCACTTCAATTCACGTGGACTCCCAGGAGCTAGTGTGGGAGATGGAGCTTACAGTATCTTGGCAATCAATATGTGCAAGTCGAGGTGCACAATGGACAGGACACCAGTCCACGCAGGGCAGACACACACACACACACTCACACCAGGACCAGTTTTCCCAGAAGTGAATTAACCTACCAGAATGTCTTTGGACTGTGGGTGTGTAACAGGGCAGCCAAATTTGATTTGGGAAAAGAGGATGGAGCTGGAGGGCGATCATGAGACATTCCAAATGCTGCATTCTCATCAGGAAATTAAGGAATTGACTAAACGAGTAGACACCAATTCCTACAAAAGACAGGCAGAGTAGAAGAGGGTTATCTACTCAGACTCTCACAAGTGTCCCTGACAGTAAAACTTGACATTTCAGGGTGAGATCAACTGTGACACTGTGGAAAGGATTTAAAACATACTGTACAGGTTAGGTTACAGTATGTCTACGTTTTCTGATTAATAGTCTCGATTGTAGCAGTGCAAGCCAATTTTTAAGAAAGAAGATAGTATTTGGCGGACTGGCCAAATGGGTTCGACCAAGTGAGATTTCCATTGTTACTATTTGTTTAAAGGGAGAACTAGACATGCTAAATTCGAACTAACAACAGGTTGGAAAGGTATCATTACATCAAGGTGGTTCCACTCTTAATCTACCTGTTAAGGAGGATCTGTCAGAGTGACGAAACCAGAGAACCTAGAAGAAACCCATATGAACATGGGGAGAACATACAAACTCCAAGCTAATAGAGCCCTAGGTTGAGAACTGAACCCAGGACCCCAGAGTTGAGAGGCAGTAATGCCAACCACCGCACCACCATGCTGTCCTAGTTAAGGTTTATTTTTTTTAAAAAGTTCAGTGTTTTTAAAAAAATTGACATGGTAATGTGCAAATCTTGCCAAGATTACAATGCAACTCTTACTTTTGTTTGAGTACGTTCTGCAGAAGTTGCTCTGCAAAAGAGTGTTTATTATCAGCCTGCAATAAGGTAAGTGTATTATTAATATCCCAACCACCAAAATTCATTTTAATTAATTAATGAGACGCTTGAAATACAAAGACTATGGCTATCCTATGGGGGATATGGAAATATATTGAGAAACCTAGATCAGAGGAATAAGTAGATCTGGGCCAAAGAAGTCTGACATCAACAACGAATGTGTTGTCAAAGAAGCCAGGCAGAAACACGCGTGAGGTTTGATGGTGCTTACAATTACCATCATGTCACAAATAGACTTTAACAAAGAAATGTTCTAATTTTTCAAACTTGCCCTTTTGTGTAGACAAAACTACTTCAGTTTTAAACCAAAAATTAATGATTTGTGTGTGGATGTGCCTTTATCTGCAAAAGTTCTTCCAAATGCATTTATTTCATGACAGAAAGATAAAAGAAAACACTCTAGGCCATTTTGCATGCCATTCACCATGGGCTATAAACAGCTGAGAAGTGAATAAGAAGTACACAAAATAGCCAAATGTGTATCCATTTCTCATAGACCTGAAGTGCAATCTCTTTGTCCCTGTCTTTGCAAATATCAGAAAATGGGTTCTAAGTCATACGCTAACGTTATGGGTGATTGGACTGTGGAGCTGAAAGATATCTGGCTGTAGTGGAGGTTTGCTACATATGGTGTGTGCTCCCTCTGAGACATACCTGAAAAAAACCTACCTTAAAAGTGATGTCAGTTCTACCACAATTTTCCAGGCCATTGCCTTGCCTGAAAACCTTTAAAAATGATTAAGTCCCCTCTTCTCGTCAGGGTGAAGTCACAGACAGTGTATCATATTATTAGGTCACTTTTTTATTTTTTTAGGAATTGCCACCTGGAAATCACACTCTCCAACCCTTTGGAGTACAAGGTTGTACTTTTTTAGAGAGATGCTGCATTTTATATTTCACAGATTGTTGTCTACAGAAATGTTTTTTTTTACAAATAACCAAAATGTTTGTTCACAAGGCAAACAGGGCACTGTCTCCTAGATGCCCTCCTAGATGGTATGCTCTGGCTAAAAATAAGGTATAAGGCAGATGCAAACACCTTTAATAAAATAATACAAATTAATAAAAAAACATGGTTATTTCATTAGAGGTTATCCAAATATACTAGCACCTAACCAATACTGAGTTGTTGTTTTTTTGTAAATAACATGGTCCTATGCTTTCCCCATGGCTAAGCATTTTGACAGGAGAGACAAAGATAGGAACACTGCATGGAAGTACTAGGGTATGCTCTGGGGAATCTGGTTAGATCCGAGCTAAGTGCTGGAGTCTTTCTGCCATGAAAGAACCAATGGATTTGCATAATCTCTTGTGTGTCAGACTGAAAGGCGTTCTCAGTGCCCTCAGTCTCATACCTCTTAATTTTCATATTCATATTTGGGGACTCTGTCTTTATTACCTTGGGGCCTTTGGAGCCCAGGGCTTAGAATGGCTGAGGTTGGATTTGACATAGAGAAGTTGCTTAGGAGTAGAGTGCTTGTGACCTTGATCAACAGATACTGTATACACACAGTCATGCATTCACACGGGCACACATACCACATACTTATGCACCACAAGATTTAATGGTATATATCCGTAATCTGGGATAGAACACAGATCTGTTCCTGGAAGGGCTCTGTGCATCCAGAAACTCTTATTTCCTTCCAATTTAAAGAACTGCTTGGCTGTACTGTGTGTAATAGTGTGCCTCCCAGAAGTAATTAAATGAGTCCAGCTTTAGACATCCCTGAAGGGGATATTGTAAGATCTTCCAGCACAAAATGGAAAAATCATTGCTGGCAATGAGACTTGCTGCTCAGGTTCAAGTTCATCTGTTTTCTTACTAGGCTGGGCACCTGATACAGGTATGCACATCTTTATTGAGTTCAGTCTTGATATTCAATCCTTTTTTCCACAAAGCATGGACTGAATGCAGAGATAAAACAATACTCTCATTTCAGGTCTGTCTGAGCCTTATAATACTTTCCTGATGTGATTTATTCATTACCTCAGAGCTGAGGAAAGGAAATGTTTTGATGAGCAGAGCATCCCATGAAAAAGAACAGGCTTTAGAGTTAAGGAATGTATTGAAGTGCAAGAATTCTGTTTCTGGTTTTATCTATTGAATCTATTTTATTAGGTGAGTAAAATGTGAAAATGTTAAAATGTACAGTAGTATAGCACAAAAGAGAACAAAATGTGTTTAATAAATTAACATTAAAACATGATAAATATAAAGAAAGGAATGTTTTATTTGTATTATTGTGTTCATGGCTTTGACAATGAAATCCATTGACACCCTTTTTATTTTGGATTTGTCCAAAAGAAGCCGCTAGCTGTTTCTGACATTTTGACTATTTTCTCAGTGGCCCTACACATTGCATTCACCACAGTTGTCTGTGCTTAAAACACACTAATGAAACAATGACCCACACATTTTGGGGACATTTCTTGTAACATTTCTGCAAGAATCTATCACTACATCTTTTAAAACTGGAAATATGTAATCTACTTTAACTGAACAATTTCAAATTAATCCATTAAGTGACATTCTGAATGTTAGAATGCTTCCATTCTGATATAATGTAAGCTTCATTTTCTATTTGACTTGGTTCCCCTCTCTGGTGATAAATTATGTATTTTTTGTATTCTGTTTGACTTCAGGCCAGAGTCCTGATTTAACCTCATTTAAAAGGCTGATTTGGTGACCTATTTATTTAATCACAATTGATTTTCAGTTTTCATTGTACATAGTTAGATCTGCTTGGCATTTTTCTGTGTCCTTAGGCAGTCAGCAGACAAATACAGCTATTGGCTTAAGGAAGCATTGTTGATTTGATTGCATTGTGTCCAGAGTGCAGACCTGTAGGCTATTTAGGATATCCTCCAAAAGATAAGGTTTTGGTGAAAAGGTGAATTATAATTATCTTTTGATGACGGACCACAAACTGTAGGTGTATACAGTATGTGATCAGCTGTAATTTAAAAAATCACAATTCTGATGGTGATCCAATTAGCACAGGCTGCATAATCTGGAATCAGGAACAGTTTTAGTCTTACAGAAAAGTAGGTCAAGAAATATGAAAAAAATATTTGATCTCACTCCCTTCATCCTATTTAACATCTTCAATTGCTGAAAGAGCAATTCTACAGTTACAAAGGCAATCCGGAGTCCTTGTCCCCAGTGTCACTTACTCGGCCTGAAAAGGAAAGTCAATGAAGAAGAGCCTGAGGCTGATTGTCAACATCTGGAATAACCTCTAGTCTTTCATCACAATGCGGCTGTGTGAAAATAGTATCAGTGTTCATTGTTTTCATCGTTGTTTAAAGCACTTGACTGCTCATTGATGTGCATGCCCTTCCCCTTGACAGTCACATGTCTCATTTAGGTTCACTGCATGCAATAAAAGATCTTAAATAAAATAGAGGAAGGCAGCTTCTTAAATAGCTTTGGTTAGATAAGCCTTGATAGACTGCTGTGCCCCGAACTTGCTGTTTAACAGGTTAGCTTAGAAAAAGATCAGTTTGTACCTGTCATGCTTATTAGATAAGAATGGATCTTTACCTTTATATTTATTCCAGTCTTAAGCATTACATTTCAAGCATTTTGTCCTTTCATTTTTATTTAGTCTAAAGTAAATCTGGATTCTGCTCTGTCTTGGTGATTAACCTTACTCTGTATGTGCATTGCAAGGCTTTGTGGTGAAAGCCATGGGTTTAACTTACTCAAAGTCATACTGTGTATACAGTACTGTCCGTAGTATGGACCAATAAGATGCATGCAGCTAATGGAAAAGAGCCATTAAAGGGTAACCCCATATTCTTACACTCCCATCAATTGACAGATCAATCAATATTTTTAATATTGTAATGGGCAGTCCCTCCAGTAGTACATGCAAATCAGCAGTGTTTCTTTCTCTATGTGTCTGGACATTTTAGAAACAAAGTAATGCGCTTGCCTTCAGAACTGGCATTTGCCAGTATCCTGTATAAATCCCTATGGGAACCTGCTTACCCCTGAGAGTTTTAAAATTATGTAGCAGGTTTTCATGATGAGTAGCAAGTCAAAGAGATTTGTAATGTCCAAAACCAGATTGTGCACCGTCTGGAATGACAGTCTATCTCAAGCCCTACATATCCAAACAATTCAAGGTAGTGTTTTTTTTGCCCTATTAATGTCCATTGCACAAAACAAGACAGCTTTGAAAACTGGAGTTTTTTCCATTTTAATATTTGTATTTAATCTGAAAGCAGCAGTCATCTATACAATGGTTTTTATGTGAAAGAAAAACAAAACATGACTGAAATATTGATGAGAACGCCATGTGTGTATTCACAAGATGCTGCCAATAATAAGTTAAAATAATCAATAAATGCAATCTTTAAAGATGTGCATCTGAGAACCACAGGGACATACGACTGGGGGACTGAGTGTCAGTTTAAATTCAATGCAAAATGAAGAGCAGTTAGGTCATCCTAGCTTAATGTATGCCAGCAGCAATCAGTCAATGTCTGTGTCATGCTGTCCAAGCCTCGAGCATTCTCATGAAGTAATGCCTCTTTGTGGCACTCCAGCTTCACACAACTTCAGTGCAATGGCCACCTGGATAGAATAATAATAACATTGCAAAGCAATAAAAAATAAAAATAAAAAAACAACAGGACATAGCTGGAGGCTACAATTATACAGAACAAGGGTGTTTAATGGGGTTTTGATCTTTATTTAGAACCAACAGCGTTCTAATTTATCGATGTTCTCTGTTCTGAGGTGAGTATAATTTATGCCAAATGTTCTTGAAATTGTAAAACACACTGCTAATGGCACTTACACACTGGGAAACAACTCTTCCAAATAATTATAGGGTTTAGTGGTATTCTGGTCACAGATTCTTTTTCGACAAGAATTATAGAAATTGTGTTGCAGCTACTGTTCTGTGTGAACAAGGGTCTGAATGCTCAGTACATGTTGAGTAATAATAATAATAATAATAATAATAATAATAATAATAATAATAATAATAATAATAATTGCTTACACTTATATAGCGCTTTTCTGGACACTCCATTCAAAGCGCTCTATAGGTAATGGGAACTCCTCTCCACCACCGCCAATGTGCAGTACCCACCTGGATGATGCAACGGCAGCCATAGTGCGCCAGAACGCTCACCACACATCAGTACATGAAGACTGATTAGCAGTTCAGCTATAATGGGGATCAATCACTTAGTTTTTCTGAATTTCTCAAACTTTGGCCTATATATTTTAGAATGTTACTAAATAAATGATGCTGAAGAGCCTGAAGGGAGATCAGATGCTTGTTTGTCTTTGTGTTTGTATAGTGTAAAAAATGCTCTGTAGTAAAGTATAAAGTATAAAGGAGACTTCATGGTTCACAAAACACAAATAGAATTGACCATTATTGTAATTCAAAAGAAGAAAACAAGCTTATTGTTTTCAATCTTCTCACAAGCAAAGAGAACTGTGTATTTGATAGAGCAAAAGAGCACTTTTATGCATTTTTTGTCCACTGCTAACTACTGGCCTCATTTATTTGTCCTCCATTGCATAACTTTGTCCCTGGCATACCATTGAACCGGTCAACACAAATTACATTTGAGTTAAGACTACCTGTGTATAATGCCGCAGCCTGTTTTTATATAAGCCATAAAGAAGACTGCAAAGACTTCTTAACAAGTCATACATTATTTATAGAGCTGTGGGTGCTGCCCTACATTTTGGTTTTTCATAATGCTTTTGAATGTTTTAGCAGCCACAAATAGTTACAGACTGCTTTCATCTCCCCCTTTTAATTAAACATTCGTCAATTATCAGCTAAAAAATTAGCTATTCTGAATGCATTGCATTCAGTGCATTTTGTGCTATTCTTGTTTTATTCTGGCAATGAGAGACATCTAATAAGTTTTTGTAGATACAGTGAAAATGAGCAGTAAGACATTAAAACACCATGACTGTCCATAATTTCAGACACAAATGACAACACCCGAAATAACATCTTACAAGAAGAAACTGATTTCCTATACTGTATGTTTGTCAAACCATTTTTTTTTACTCAGCAGCTCTGCTAACATGAATTTCTGTATTTTATGTGCCCATATTTTACATATAGTATAAAGAATACTTCAGCTTGGTCTTTTTTGTGCATGAACAAAAGAAACCAGGAACACAGATACAATTACAATGTAAGTGTTTAAATCATTCTATGAACAGGGAAAGAGTATTTTAAAGCACATGGAGCCTGATGTGAACAAGCTGATGTGAACACTTACATCTCACAATTGTAGCTTCTTTCTTTAGATTTGCTTTGGAGGACAGTGAGATGGAGATTGTGTTGCGAAACGGAAGAGCCGCTGTCCGCAGTTAAAAAGTAGTCCCATAAAATGGTCAAGATGGCTGTTTAATGCAGCACAGAGGACAGTGTGGGCACAGAAAGCCGCTCCTTGTTTTAATTGGAGAGGCATGTTTACTGAGGCTAAAGCTGGCGTCTTGTCTTCTCCGCCCATGCAATCCTCCTCCCTATTGGCTAGAGGATAATAGCAGAGAAAGGGCAGGGACTGTTGAGTGCCAGGTGGTTGCATTTTGGGAAGTCCCGCAGTTGACCTCTTTATCAAGCTGTATTTGGCATCTCCCTCTTGACCTGCTCTTTCTGGTCCTTTTCTTCACAGACCCTGATGAGGAAATCAGTGCAGAGACTGATGAGGGGTGTTTTTTCACTATGAAACATTCTTACTCTTATGGTTGGTATCTACTGTAGGAAGGCTTTTAATCTCCTGGACTAAAGGGCAGGGACATAGTTGCCATTGTGCTCCATGGGAATTCAATAATTCGGTTCATTAATTGCTCAAGTTTATTTTTTATCCTTTTTTGTTTTAGCAGACTATAGTTTTAGAGTTCAGCCAAAGGCTGCTCTGCAAGTATGCAGCAGACCCAGAAACGACCTTTGACAGATGCGGGAAGCCAGCTGGCGAGGGGAGAAAGGTTGTGATGCCAGGATGGGCGAGAGTTCTCTCCTAGCTGCTGCAACCCCACTGAGTGCTGAGCTTGACAGGCTGGCCAAGACTGACACTGAACATACTGAAACACTTCAGCAATGCCACACATATTTTCATGCTTAATTTTCTATTGTGCAACACGAAACCTACTTGAGTAGAATATTGTGAGATGCAGTGACATGTGACCTGCAGAAAATATAAGAGTTCATGATTCCTTTTGGCACTTTTTGTTACCGGCTGAGAATGAAATGGCAAAAAGTGAGACAATACATTTTATGGGAGGGATGATAGGAAATGTGTGTCTGTGAGGCTATGCAAGCACACAGACTAGACACACAGATTTGCCAGTTTTCATCATGCTGGGATGCCGCAACAATTCAGGGGAATAGGGAAGAGATGAGCTCCGGCAATGTTGCAGACAGGCATATGTCAAGGTGAGGCTGCTTTGGCATTTTTGGTCCATCTGTTTACCCTGACTAGACAACAGCAGCACAACTGACTGGCTGAAAACATCTGTCATCAACTCCAATACAGAGCTCCTACAACGGTAAAGTCACAATTCAAAGTCATTGGCAGTTATCAATGGCAATTTTTGCAAATTCTTAAATGGAAAGTCAAATACTCTTTATACATCATCATAGACTTCTCATGGATACTGGAAGAAGGTGTTTTCTGAAGAAATCAAATTCTTTCTCTCATTTGACACCGTTACAGCAAAAAATAAACCATTAATGGTTCCCTCTGGTCTGTGTAATAAGTGATATTCTGATGGCTGTGGTACTGCTGTGTAGGTGGCCATAAATACTAAATTTTGGAGTCAGCATTGATTATTATGAACCTCACTACTAACAATATACAACCAACATTTTGCGACCTACACCCCACAAATCTTTAGAGAAATAAAGCACATCTGTGCATAGATAAAAGAAAAGGAATTAAAAGATTTTCAGAGTTGTATACAATTTTCTGTTCCAATCTTGGATTTAAATTCTGAATACAGTTTAATAATTTATTTAAAATCAAGATGCCACTTGCCAGATTAATTAGTTTGAAGATATACTTTTGCACTATTGTTTTGCATGCAATTGCTTTAACTACTGACATTCCTTTTGAAACACTCTAAAGACTCAGCATCCACATTGTGTCTTAGGTGTTTCATCCTTCTGCATTACTGTAGTAAATCATTTGTAAGAGTAAAAGTAATATTTTTACATATTAAATACAATGTTGCTTGTGCAGAAACTGACCTGCCTTGCAGAAAGAAATCTTTCACATACTGTACAGTGCTTGGGGGAGCAGGAGTTTGGAGGCAGAAGAGTCCTGCCGTGTTCTGCTGCTTGTTAGATTAATACTACCTCACAGCAGGGGAGCAGAACTACCCCGTGAGAGAACAGTCTGCAGTTGGAGGCAATAAAATAAGTCAGATTTGATTTCAGAGAAAACAGAGTGAAGTGGAGAGAGGAAGGGAAAGAATCTCATTCTCAGCCGTCAGAGAGTTGCTTTCCTTGCGGTGTGAATATGTTAAAGGTTGTGAGGAATGGGGTCACGGGTTAAAGAGTATTTATTGACAGGAAAGGTGAGGAAAAATAAAAAAATGAAGATTTAGTTTAATCAAATTAGAGTTGAGGCCTTCACTGAAGCAAGTGTGCACTATTAATTAGCAGAGCAGGCGGGATGATGGGAGACTGACCTTCTGTTTGGGTGCTGCGCCACATTCATCCCATATCAAACTGATATATTGTTACTGTATATATTGTGATATATCGAACTGAGCCTGGGAGCTCAGGGAGTGAAACGTAGGCTGAAACAGTTGCAGATATTTTCTCTGTTGTAGTCCTGCTAAAAGCCAAAAACAAAGGGTGATCTTTGATCCTGGATTGACTTTTGAACCGCAAGTACAAATATTGCAGAGACCTAATTTTTCCATCTGAAATATTGTCAGGATTAACGTAAAACTCTGTTTGTAGAAAATCTGATACCTGCAGTGTTTTTCTCAAGGATTGGTTATTGTAATGCATTCAGTACTCTCTAAAACTGCCCTTAACACCTTACAATCTCTTTGAAATCTGACAGCTAGAATCCCCACTAGGTCACCTGCAAATCACATCACTCCTGTCTTGGGGTCTTTGCTATGGCTTTCTTCTAGGTTTCAAGTTGAGTTTAAAATTCTTCTATTTACATTCTACTCTCAACAATGTTTGACTGCTCAGTACTTAGCCAGTACTTGGTTGCTGCCCTCCATGCAATCTCAGCTGCTTCCTTACCTAAGGACTGGAACACCATCCCAAAGGAAAGAAGGGATTTCAGACTGTAAGCTATGTCAACTCTAAATCTTTTCATTAAGAAAGGCTTTTTTGTTATTGTTTTACTTTCTGTATTCTATTATATTCTGATTCTGGCTGGAGTGCTTACTATCACAGGTGTATTCTATCCCTATTTACAACTACAAGGTTTTAGGTGGGGACTTCTTGTAGTCTTGAAATAGTACTGTTCACAATGACATTGATTCACATGAAATAGAAATTCTTTTTGCTTTTAACCCATGTTTTTTTTTTGTTTTGGGAAATATATTATTGTGAGAGGTAAACACCTATAAGTACTGTAGTAAGAAGGAAATAACTGTCAATCAGACGAGAGTTGTGTAATTAATAAGTAACGGTTTAAACAGGGGGGTGATTATTTCTACATGTTAACTTCCTATTAAAGTTCTTAGTTAAAAAAAATTGATTTATAATATTGAAATCTGAAATGAAGAGACCTTTCTCTCCTGCTGTCCTAATCAAAGAAATGTGCATTGCTGTTCCTTAGCCTCAAAGCTTATAAAAGCCACAAAAGAGACTAAGAGCTCCTCCTTGTGAGATTCTGAGATACTGCATCTCTCAATAGGTTTTACAGTCATGCAAATAATTTGTTGCAGCACAATGAGTCAATATCATTCACATTCTCAATAAATTATTTTGTTAATCAGAATATTTTACCCAAGAATTAAACAACATAATTGAATTTACAAGTGCAGGTGAATATGATAGGCTATGATCGTGTTACGATAAAAATATTCTCCTAATGAGCAGCTGTTGTTTTTGTAAAATATTCTGGTAGATTTTTATACAGTAGAACCCTGTAACCCTTATCCTGAAGAGCAACAGGGCATTTTTATTTATATTCTAACCATGGTACTCTATTAATTAACAAATAGAGAACCTAACCTTGGCTTAATTAGTCAAAATTAATCAATCACTAATTCAAGGAAGGCCTTATACTAAAAGAATAGGGGTTATCTAAGATATAATTGATATTATTTAAATGATAGATACTTTTTTAGTAACTTCAGATTTATTATGATGAGAGATATTCTGTCTCCGTTTACGATGCAGAAAGACACGTGCCACACAAACACACTCACATGTGCTCACTTCTACACACACGCTCATAATTACCCACGAAAACAGTTCATGTGGTATTTAGGAACACGATGGGAAAATTGAAAGGGTAAAATGTGCACTTCATAAAGTCATGGCCTTTTAAAACCCCTAAAATAATAAATAATTTTCAGGCTATGCTGGTGAATTAAAAGAGCATATTGTGTGTGAGTGAGTGTTTGTAATGCAAACCATTCTGCTCCCTCCTGATAACTTGCCCTAGAGTCCCTCTAACTAAATAGCTTTCTGGTAAAATCCTGATCTTCCCCATAATATGCCATCATCATGCGTGGAAAAATGTTCCCAAGTTCTAGCAAGCAGTGCCGTGAGGACCTGGGGAGAGCCAAATAAAAGCCTGAGAAATTGGTTTCTGTCTTCCTAATAGAAGAGGGATCAAATCTGAATGACTAAAGCCCCCTCATAAAGTGGTGGGGGTATTGAAGCAGATACTGTATCCTGCACTGATGCATACAGTAAAAACAAAAATGACAGCATTTGAATGGAGTGTTTTATTTACCATAGGTGAACAGGTACATTCATGCTAAGATTATTAACAGCAGGAGCATGTAGCTCTCTAAATAAAATGCAGCCCAGCTTTTTTTTTTGCTCTTCTCTTTAAGGATCAGAGAAACATGTGCCTTTGGGTATTGCCTCAAAGTGCTTCATGCCTATATATGCCTTAAAAAAAGTGGATGTTTATGTAATAATTGACAGGTCTTTTACTTTGAATGTACAAGGAATTGGAGTAAATATACCACCAGAGCAGCCCCACCTTCCTTCACTTGATTTAATTTTTTTACAGAATAAAATCCTTTGCTGAAAGGAATTGTGTCGCCATTCAGCAATGTTAACTGAATTGCACCGAATTAAATTTAGTTGCTATGCACCTGATGCCTGTTATGTACAATGTACAAGGCCTTGCATTCGTCTGCAGAATAACACATCTTCCTTCTAGAATGTTCTAGTTTGACACCCAAATTTGAAGCTCATTATCACCCTTTGTTGTTTCCCTTTTTTATATTTTCTCTAGCAAATTGATGGCTGCTCATTTAGAGTGGCTCTGGGAGTCTATTCAGTCACTGCTTTCTTTCTGAGCAGTAGTATTAATGTCACTCAAGTGAAAAAAAGTAGAACACACAAGTTGGGTGACAACAAAGGGAACTAGCGGGCAAATTAAAATTCTTTTCCGTCTCTTGTCTGTTTGCACATTCATAACCTATCCTCTCTTCTGTAGAAATCAGAAAGGATGGGATTTGCAATTAAATGTGCAGTATGTTTTTGAATACCAATGTGCATCCATTACACATGTACTCTTACAATGCTGTTCAATGGATCTTGAGGTCTAAGTTGTACCTGCATCAAAACCAGCATTTACTTTTACAACGCATCAGTTAAAGTCTGAGAGATGTGAGACTTTATGATAATGTATTTAGTATTTATTTGATGCTATTAACATATTCGGTGACTTACAGTTTGTTATTGAGTCCCTCATACATATTTTCAGCTAGAATAAAAGCATTAAGTATTTTAATATACTGCACACTATACTGTATACTGAATATAAAAAGCAACACATTTTAGTTAGAACCAACAGCATTTGTTTAATTTTTAATGTCTCATAGTATACATAGGTCAATGTCCAAGCATACACATTTATTGTCTTCACCACACTGTTAAGCAGATAAATTGATTTAGGCTTTCAATTGCAAATTACAAGGAAGTGCATACAAATATTACTATTAATACACCAGTATGGGACCAACTGTGAGTAATCAATTTCCCTTAATTAGAAATAGCTGTATGTATAATTCATTGAAACACGATAAAATGGTGATTGAAGCACAATTTAAAATGGTGCCAAGATGACCATTGCTTTCTGACTTTCTTTTCTGTAGGGTTTGCACATGTTTATAATATAATGCAAATAAATAGCATAGCCTTGAAAATTTCCCTTACACTTATATTACAGTATGTGGGTGAATGAGGGAGAGATCAGGAATATGTGATAAGGAAAACAAAATAAAGTGAATGTGAGAATGGGTAAGGTGACATGAGAAAGGGGCCAAAGAGACAAATTATAGGGGTTGTGTGGAAACCAAAATCTGTGAATAAATGAAAAAACAATTTTGCTTTACTAACAAATTAGTTGATAATTGAGGACATGGGGAAGGTGTGAACCTAGTTAAAGGATACATTTAGCTTCTGATGTCTTTCTGGAATAGGAGTTGTTTGATCCATGTGCAAGGACATGGCTGGGGCAGGTAAAATGAGGAACTATCATCTTGGAAAGATCTTTGATCATCTCTGACTTGACATCTCTGAAATGGCTGGTCAGTATTTTTCCCATTTCACCAATGTAAATGGCAGGGCACTTTCAGTGAGAGCTGCAATAAATGAGATGACCGGACAGACCTTAATTCAAGAGCTATTCGATATACTGTACATAAAACAGCATGTTAGAATTATACTGTATCTGTCACGGATGTCGGAAAGGACGAACCGTGGAATGACAGGAGAGCGTAAAAGACCCTATGCGTAGTGGCGAGACAGGGGTTAGCCCGGGCTCAGCTGTTCAGGGAATGCCATATAGAAGCCTATGCCCTCAGGTAGTGGACGTGGGGTGACCTGGTGCTAGGCGGGTCTCAGGACATCCGAACGTCAGTGCTGAGCCAAGGCAGACTGAAAGACCCGGAAATATATAGTCCCAGAGAGAGAGAAACACCAGAAGGACAGCAAAGATCTGGAAATGAGAGAAAGGACAGAGAAGGAGCGCCCTCTGGCTGCAGAGGGCGTGACCGTATCAATGTATTTGCAATTCATATTTGAATACAATCATTTTTAATCCCCAGGTTTCAACTCCAAGTATTTAAAACAAAACACTAAAGGGTAAAGATACTGGAGAATTGATTCTTTTAGAAGAAATGGGTCTTCGAAATAGTGTTCCAGTAAATGTCTAGAATCTTTACAACAAGTCATTCCTGTTTACACTGCTGATCGGGAAGCTATAATGAAATGTTTTGATCTATGACGACCGAATGATGTACAAAAAGGAGGGTTGTAGACTTGCCACCTAGACTTTTTCTAAGTACAAACCTTTCTGTCTCAGGGGTTGAAGAGATGCAGGGAAACTAACAAAAGAAAAAATATGCGTAACCTTGGGTTTGGTTTGAATTTTACTCTGCTTGGAATGGGATGGGTAAAACCTGTTCGCACTGTAACTCTGAATGCATTTAATCTTTTAAATAAGACAGGAGCACCACAAAGGGAGCTAGTGATTGTGAATCCAGTCATATAGCCATGAACTTAGCCCTGTACACTGTATTACACAGTGGCTCCTTTTGAGAGCTAGGGTCTCTGGTGGTAAAACTCTGGCAGTAATTGGGCACTTCCACTACATTACTGATATACTCAGCACTGGTTTTTGCTAAGTGTTTACCTGAGTTAGAACGATAATATCCAACTATTGATCTTATTGTTTTTTATTTGTTAAAAATTAACACCTTAACACATTGTTTAAAAAGCACATGCTCTGAAAGGATTTATAAACACAAGCAATATGGAATAGAAAGTTTTAGTTGTACCAGGCTAAAATAGTGTTATTCTTCTCTTGCCTCTGTGAAAAACATATAGCTGATGCTTTCTTAAGGGTTATATATAGATTCAAAATTCCAGGGCTGGATTTTCAGCATGTGTCATGATTCAGACCCACAGCTTTGCTCCCCTGGAGGACTTTGCACACTACACTGTTAATCAGGCAGATCAGTGTTAGAGCGGTATTCCTAATCTCTGTGTTTTCTCCCTGCGATTCTCTTTTGACAGGCTGCTTGGGGCAGAGTGATGTTGCAGAACTATTGCCGCTTCCAGATCAGGCTTCCACAGTGGTGATGAGACTCACTGAGGCTTTGGAGAGACAGGGTAGGGAATAACTTTCTCTCCCAAGCTTTATTTACCGCAAGAAGTAATAATAATAATAATAATAATAATAATAATAATAATAATAATAATAATTTTACACTTCTATAGTGTTTTTCTGGACACTCCACTCAAAGAGCTTTGCAAGTAATGGGGACTCCACTCCACCACCACCAATGTGCAGCATCCACCTGGATGATGCGATGGCAGCCATAGTGCTCCAGAACACTCCCCACACATCAGCTATCAGTGGAGAGGAGCGCAGAGTAATGAAGCCAATTCATAGATGGGGATTATTAGGAGGCCATGATTGATAAGGGCCAATGGGAAATTTGGCCAGGATGCCAGGGTTATACCCCTACTCTTTTCGAGAAATGACCTGGGATTTTTAATGACCACAGAGAGTCAGGACCTCGGTTTTATGTCTCATCCGAAGGACGGTGCCTGTTAACAGCATAGTGTCCCCATCACTATACTGGGGCATTTGGACCCACATGGACCGCAGGGTGAGCGCCCCCTGCTGGCCCCACTAACACCTCTTCCAGCAGCAACCTTAGTTTTTCCCAGGAGGTTTCCCATCCAGGTACTGACCAGGCTCACACCTGTTAGCTTCAGTGGGTTGCCAGTGACACATTAAAATCCATTTACTGTACATAGTCAGACAGACCAAACCCTACACTAAGATCAGTTTATTTCAGCTGTGACCTGATTCCAATTGTGTTATCATTAAATAATCAAGACATTCCACAGAATTGTTACATTACCTGCCTCATACTAACTGTGCAACTGATTTTTTACAACCACAATTGACAATATCCAGCACATTCTCTTCGTCATGCTTGCCATTACTACACCTCCTCCCTGCATGCCTGTATTTACTGGTTCTCCTTTTTCTTGTCTTTTTCTACTTGACACTGCATTGCCTTAGTAAATTGGTTGTGCATATGAAACCCACCACCTGTCTACTAGATCCTATTCTGTTTGACTTCAATCCTGTTTTCCAGCCCTCTGCCCTAATATAATTAAGTCCTTGAGCAATGAGTCGTAACAGTGGCCTTTAAAGCAGCTTCAGTTGCACCTCTGTCTAAAAAACCCAAACGTGACTCTGGAAAACCTTTTCTTTCTGGAAAAAATTTTCTTCTGATATATAACTTTTTTTAGAACAGGCTATTGGAATGCAATTTAACTATCACCTCATTAAACCTTAATCTGGTAGCGGATAATTACACAGCACAGAAACTACCCTTGTTAAAGTTGGTAACAATCTTCTTATGACAGCTGATTCTGGTTCTATACCTATCCTAATTCTCCTAGACCTAAATGTTGCTTTTGACACTTAAACATGACATATTACTGTCTTTTCAAAGAGACTGCGTCACTTAAACTACAAAACTGCAACAATACTGAGGTCTTGCTTCTCGGCTCATCCCAGCACCTACGTAAAGCCAGTGCAGTAATCCTATCTGTGAATGGCACTGTGCTTGAATTTCAATCATAATTGAAGAATTTATGGGTGATATTTGATCCTGGGTTGACTTTTGACCCACATGTGTGGAATATTTGAAAAACATCATTCTTCCATCTCAGAAATATCGCTAGACTATGTTTTCTTGACTGTAGTAGAAAAGCTGTTAACATATTTGTCTTTACTGGAAATGGTGACAGCAATGCCCTTCTCATTGGGGTATCTAAATCCATACTGAATAAACTCCAATATGTTCAGAATTCAGCAGACAATATCCTGACCAGGATGCGTGCAAGTGATCACATTACCTTGTCTTCAAGTCCTTGCTTCCATTCAGGATTTGAGTTGATTTCAAAATCCTCATGCTCACCTATAAGGCTCTACACTTGGTGTGGCATCTGTGTACCTATCTGACTTATTATCTGTCTATTCCCCACTTCACAACCTTTGTTCATTTGACTCTGGTCATCTATGCAGTATGTCCCCCAAGCTAGTTTACATTCTATGGGTGACAGGATAGAATTCCAAAGCTCTGGAATTCTATCCTAAGGATAGACTCAAAACCTAGAGTCTATCAAATAGACTAACCCCTAACCCCAAAAAAGATTTTGAGACTCTAGACTCAAAACCTTTCTTTTCAGAAATCTGTTCAGAATGATAATGAGGAAAGAATTAAAACCAAACCATTTTCCTGCCAATCTTTGAATCTGATGAGTTTCTACAGCGTCCATATTGGAAAGCTGTGTAATGAATAAGCAGCTGAAGGAAGTGGATGGAGCTGCAGATATCCAGGAAATGTTATTGATTGTTTTTTGTGTTTTATTTTTAGGGTGGGAAAGCGAGCCCCTCTACAGAGCCCCTCTCAGCCCTCCTAGACACCCGGAGCTCAAACAGGCACTGGAGACAGGTTAGTTAAATCACAACTTCAATCCACCTGCCAGTTGAAAATCCCAAACCAAATAATTGACGATGACTGTTTAACAAAGGTAATGTTATTTTTTGCAGTGAAAACCTTTTGTCTGGTATTTGCATTTGCAGGTGTGGGAAAATCTGAATTTATTTCAGGTCCTAATCTCTTTTTTGTACGTAAAAACCCCCACAAAAACAGATTATTTTGATGTATGTTAAAATGGCAAAAACTAATGACTGTTGTATTGTTTGATACTTGTTTTAATTTAAATTTTAGCAAAGATTATTAATTACAGGGAATAACATCCCATAGTTTAGGTAGCTTAAATTTCTGAAGCCTGTAAGTAAGGCTAAGGAAACACATCTGCAGTTTTCTCTGACTTATAAGATTAAACATTCCCAAAACACATTGTCTAACTTATTTCAGTAATATTGTATGAATATTTAATGTCAATATAGACATATTTGTATGTATCCAAGTATACAGTATATATTGTCTGTTGCAATAAAGTGTAATTATTTAGGTAAACGTGCAGAATGATATGAAAAAGATGAAAGTGTAAAAGATAATTGGCACAACAAGTCATTCTCTCAGAGCACAGGTCAAGCATTATACTCCTCACATCGCCAGTTTAGGTCTGGATCTTTTTATTAGCTACAGCAAGTGTGATCCTCAAGGGGTATCGTAAAATTGCATGAGCACCCAGTGGCTGGCTCAGCTTACTGTGTAACTCCTGTAACTGAGCAGTAACAGTAACTGTGCACCAGCAGACTTGCAGTGACATCAGCAAGAGGTGCCCTGCTCCTCCAGTCAGTGCTACCTCTCCTGTCAGGGGCTGTGGACCTTCAGAGTGTGTCAAATGATGAAAGGAAAGCATGCATATCTGAGGAGCTTGTCTCCATGTCTAGGTTTTTCACCAAGGAGTAGAGGGGTTGCCGTGGTAAAGTCCGATCATGTATAATTCGGTGGGTATAAGAAATAAACTTCAAGTTTTCAGGGTGCAATTTGTAATGTTATTTTGTATGATCTCTGTTAAGTTTAATTTTAATGATGCACAGGATAAACTCTCCCGAACTGCTTTTAGCTTCATAAGACGGATTTGCTGTAGGTTACATCTTATAAAAGCTGGCAAACCAATTTAACATTTTCAGGTGACATGCTTGTAAACACCACCAGGGAGTGCTCTGGTTCAGCAGTTTGCAGACTTAGTTGTGAGATTTATAGATTTGTAACCGGAATTATTGTTGACACCACTGTCTCTGCAAATCATAGCGTTTTTACACATTTAAATTTCAGTTCAGAAAAGACATTGAATTGATGGATATGTTCATATTTTTTCCATATTTGTTTAACTGCAGCATGGTGGAGTTACACAAACGCACTGGTTCAGGTTTGGCTGACCGTGAGGGGAGGTGGTATTTGCAGTGGTATTCTGAGGGCTATGAGTCATCATCAGACAGCAGTCTACAAGACAGATCCATTCTTTCTAGAATGTACACATTTATCAGTGCTTTACCCAGTGGTTTACATACATAGATCTATAACAGGAATTTCAATCAATATCCGAGGCCACTGAGGCAGATTGAATGTGATACAAATGTGCACTTGTTATTCAGCAAACACACTTCACCCTCATCTAGCAGTGTCCAAGAAAGTACAGCAAGCAGAGATAATAAGATACTGGCAATGTAATGAAGTCAATTCATAAGCAAAATCACCACAGACCAAGTGCAACAGCATTAGGGGGTTGTGGGATGCCCTCTGATCTCTGCTCAGCTCTTGCATTTACCCTTCCACCCATCCTTGGTTAAAATAAGGAAGATTGAAATTGTGCCACCTCCCCCTATCTCCCAGCTCTATCACAATCCATATTTGCGCAGGAACTTTTCAAGTGGCTTGATGACAGTAATTGAACTGTTCCATTCCATCAGAATCTGATAAGATAGCTATGGCCCAGAACTGAAGCTCTTAAACAAGTAAATGACAGTCCCATTAGGAGAGGCAGTGGAGCACATCATCAAAAAGCTATGAATACGTCTCAGGTTATCACAAGTCCTGATTGAGCAATGACATACATGTACAAACAGTCACATAAATAGACTGTGTAGGAAAACACATAATTCAATATCCTTGTGTTACAAATGTACGTTTATATCTGTGGGAAAGCAGAAACTCTCTCTCTCACCTTGCATCGTTTCTTTGCTATGTTTTATGTTAGTATACTGTACCTAAGAACAACCCTACACAGAAAAGTGTATTTGTGAATCCTTATATGTACCTTGTACAATACATAAATCATAGCACAAGACTATTTGACTGGCAGAAAAATGAGAGATTGAAGGATAATTTTAAAATCCTCCAACTTAATCCTGTGGTTCTGGTGATTTTCCCACATTCTGTGATTTGTCATATTATATACAGTAAGTCTTTGTTTCTTCACATTTAAAATTTTCAGAAAGCAAACAGACAAGTTTATCTCTTGTCCCTCAGTTGCTCAGCCTAGAAACAATGTGCAAATTAATATTATCACAAAAAAAGAAACAATCCTGCACATTACAGAGGTGACATAAGGACCAATGGGAGTCCATGAAAAGTCTATGAAAATGTAATATAAATAATTGATCTCCTCTCAGCCACCTATAAGTCACAGTAGTATTACTTAGGTGTAGTCTGATCACATCAGATCTCAGATTTTATGCACAACTGGGCCTAGACGGTGTTAGAATAGAAGACTTCCCAGAAAAATCCAGTTGATGCAGTCAGTAGTGTTGATTGGCCAATAGGTGGCACTCTTCTGTGGTTTCAAAACCAATGCCCCAGTATGATATCCAAGTACACTGTACTGTAGGAGGCGCCATCATTATGATGAAACATTAAACCGAGGTCCTGATCATTAAAGATCCCATGGCACTATTTGTGAGAGAATGGGTGTTAAACACAGTGCCTTGCTTCTGCTCAGGGTTTGTATAATCGGCCCTTCTTAAAATGTATTGCATTGACAAAACAATTTCTCACCTCTCCACCTGAGAAATGGACCTGCTTGCATAATGGTTACTTTGCTTCACCCAGTGGTGGATAAAGTGTGTCCCCCTACTATATATACAGTAAAATACTTTAAAATCAATTTGTATAAAAAATACTTTAAAATGCAAGGAATAATTATTACAGGATGTGTGCAGTGGAGTTTTATATAGCTCTTGAGACATTATGATGACAGTAAATCAATACTCTGTTAAGCTACAAGAGCTATAAAATTTATATTACAACAAGGAAACACATTTCAGAATACCATAACCAAAAAATAACATTAAATGTTTTGCCCTTTGTAGGTCTGTACAGCATCATACAGTTCTGTGTTATCTTACTTTTAGCTGTGCACAAGTTATCTCTTCAGATGTCTTTCAAAGACATTTGAAAAATAAAAGAAATGTGACTGTATAATGATTATGTGAACAATAACACCTGAGGGAACAACAGTGAATTGCAGCCTCTTGGAGGTTTGATGAGGACCTGGACTGGCTGACTTCCTGCCTGCGTCCTTCTGGAAGCAGGACAAAATGCCTCACCTCTGATGCTCTCCACACAGCATCATGCTGTCATCTTTGGGGTTATTTATTTTCTATGGTCTGTTGTTATATTTTTCCTTCCTTATTGACAATAGTGCTGCATTCAGCAAAAAAAAAAAGCATGCTGCTCACTTCGACTCTAAATGATCTGTGCTGATTGGCTACAGGTGATGTCATCACATACTGTATGCAATAGTCAATAACCTATTAGAGCTATAGATTTTACAGTCAGCTGGGGAAAATGCACTTTTGCTGCCAAAGCTAATTTTTATTACAGTAATTCACTGAGCAGTGCAATTAATAGACAGAAACATTTGTCTTGAAGTTAATGTAATTTCAGATTCCAATGTGACAGATTGTAAATGTGCATCAGGAATGTGTGGTGTCTCTCATTTGTTTTGCTCCAACTCCTTTTTTGTTAGTGTTATGTATTTCTGTCAGTATGAAAATGATCCTTCTCTGACTCACAATGCATTCATGATTTTCCTCCCTTTTCATGCCCATTTGAAATTGGCTTATGAAGAATAATTCTGGCAGCCTCTGTAAACCGTTGTTTATAATAAACTTATAACTTATTGCTTAGCAACAAGTCTAGAAGGTGTTCTGTGAAGTACATGTATATGTACTGTATATGCATATTTGCGTAGAGTACTTAGTTTGTTGGTCTGCTTAAACAATAGTCTTCTGCGAACTATTTAAATTTAGTATTCATACAAATGTGACCTTAGGGAATGTAATGACATTGACAAGGACAGCACAGAACAGGAGCTCTGTATTGGCTCAATGTGGCCACCTTCTGTGTTCATGTTGTTTTGCATGCAGACAAGGACATGGAAGCTAATTGCATGAAGCTGTTCAGTGCCTAGTATCAAAGTTCATAAGGATGTGTTCCATATACAGTAGTTCTGTTTGTACAAATTTTACAACACAGCCAAATCAAATATTATTATAAGTACTTTATACAAAGCATTTTGTAAAAATGCATGCACACAATTAAAAATATATATATATACTGAACAGAGCCTGTTCCCTTTATGTAGCATATTGAACAAGTCCATTTTCATCAACAAAAGAAAAACAAATTGGTGTCATTTTCAAAAAGGGTTCTCTTCAGTTACATGACATGGACTGAGGTCTAATTCCAAATGCCCATCTTCTTGTAACATGATTAGGGTAAATTAAAAATTGTACCTCTACATTTATACATCTTCTCCACCCAGCAGAGCCAAGTGGCTCCCTGTTGCTAATCCCGTTCTATTTGGTGGTGATGAGAGAAGCTGATGAATCACATTTCTGACGCCAAGGAGTCCAATATTTTCTCTCTCTCTTCACGTTTGTCATGAAGTCGGTGCTGTTATAGGTGCTCATGATTTCACATCTCACAGACAGCTGGCAACTCTTATTGCTCTCTGATTCCATTGTTTCCCCCCCTGGCTTCGGCCTTCATTAAAAATATTTTACTCCACACTTAAAAACTGGTACAAGGCATGGTTGCCCTTTGACAAACTTTCGCTTAAGTAAGTTTTTTTTCTTCTTTTGAGTTGCTCATCCATAATATGTACTGTAGGGTGTAAACCACCTTGTAATAGTACTAGTTGTTGGTTCTATAAATAGCTACTTTAAATGTCAGAAGGCAAAATATCAGGAGATTCCCAAGACAGTGCTGTCTATGTTCTTTTTTATTTTTTGTTATGTTCTATGGACATGCAACTGACCACCTGGGGCTGGCGTCTGTGAGGAGACAAGCCAGAGTGAAGTGATTTCCTGCTTTGCTGGTAGTGTGAGGGTCAGTGAGTTCCAGAGAGGCCAGGGTGGAGACAGCAGATACTGGAGCTCTGAAGGTCTTTGTGGTTTCTGAGCAATGCAGCCTGTAAACTGAAGATATATTTTCTTCATTGACTATAATCATCTTGTTTTACTGGAAGTGAGAACCAGACTGGAAGTACTGATGCATATCTAAAAAAATGCAGTTTTCCAGTATGAGCATTGATGAACCTTGATCTATGAATTCATTTTAAAGAGTCAGAAATATGTAATTTATTCAATGTACATAGATCTCTTGCAAACTTGTAGATATTCCTTGGGAATTACAAGGTCCAAGACAAAGCTCAATTGTTAAAAAATCACAATCTCATTTCAGAACTCAGACCTCAAATTTTAAATATCCAGCATGGTAATTAACAGTTTCAGGAATTCAATGTTGAAGGTATAGAAGAACTATATAAAGCCATGATCTCACCTTCTGTCTGGAATTTATTAAGTTGGCAGTCAAATGTGTGGTTGAGTGCTCTCCCATTATTCTTATTATCAGAATCTCACCAGAATCTTAGTAATCTTTCAAAATTCTGCCCTCAACGGTTTACTGAGAACCTTTCCTTTCTACCACCATTTATCTTCGGCCTAGTAGTTCTTATATTCACCCTCTATAAATTAAAACAGATCCATTAAAGAACTCTGTATATTTCAATTATACATATTGTAAGCAAAAATGACTCCATACTGTAGTAAATTAATTTGAAGTTTCAACCAATCTTTAGAATCATACCTCAACATTTTTTGTGAAATAAAAAAATATTTCACTAGTCCATATTTAAATAACTTATGTTGTGTATGAACAAACACTACAGCATGTTAGAAGAGAAGATGTACAGAAAAAGAGATTGTATAGATTTAGCTGTGGAAAACAATACAGTACCCCAGACAAAATGACATTATTAAGGTAGGTTACTCAGTTTGTTACGTTTTCACAAATTGCTAGTCATAGGATGGCCAGGCACATATAAATACTTCTTATGACCCTCCAACTAGAAACTTTTGTGGAATACACTATCGTCTGCATTCTGCGAATGCCACTTTTCCCAAGTCTTGTTGCTCTCTATTATTGACTCTGTCTACTGTCTGGTACATGCCTACCCTTATAAAAACCTAGAAAAAATTGTTGTGATTACAGAGACATGCTCCTATAGCTTGTTCCCCTGGCTTTGAAGTACTTGACAACAGGCCTGATTTATAATAGTGAAACTTGTGCTGGTGTGTGTGCGCTGAGGAAGGGTGGTGTAATCTGAGTCTTCTAGAATTCAGTCTCTCGGAACCCTGCCTGTCCAGGCAAGTGGTACTGAAATAACTCCAGCTGCAGTCTTGTTTCAGCACCCGCACAGAGGAGCCAACGAGCATTGCTTTGGTGTCACAGATGGGTTAAAACCACACAGCATCCCTTCTTGTAAAACTCTATCCTGACAACTCAGGGAAAGTGTGACATAAACGCAGAGAGGGCAGGGTCTCAGTGAAGTGTAGCAAATGCACACATCCCCCAGTACAGTCTCTTCTTGACACAAGTTGAGTCAGATGGACGGAATAAAAGATGACAAATTTGGGGCCCCTGAGTGGTTCAACCTGTAAGTGCACATGCTTGATCTACAGTAGATGTCACACATTCCGGCCTAAATTAGCCGTCTGTAAACTGGGATTCTTCGAGTGGCAGAGTGCAGTTGTGTGGTACATTTAAGGCAGATCAGTCAAGGCTCTCTCAGATTTTAGGCAAAAAATTGACTCCTGTCACTCCTTGCCAGGTGATGTCAATGAGAGGTGTGCAGTTTGCTGTGTCAAATGATGAGTGGCTTGGCATGGCTTGGAGGAGCATGTCTACATTTCCCATTCTCTTCTGACTGGGAACATCAATTGTTGCCAGAGAGACAAAACATATAAATTGGGTAGATACTGTATATAGCAAAAATAATTTCATGTGTTGTTTAAAAGTGATCAGATATTTACAAGTTTAACAAAGACTGGCAAATCATTTTGAGACAAAGGAGACAGTGACTTTTCCACTGAATTTTATTCACAGTTCTAGCTATTTCCAGGTGCTTGTCTACCATTACTGTTGAAGAGAGTATAATTACTAATTCAGTTATTAGCAAAGACATGAGAAATTATTCAAAAGAGAAGAGGCCATTCATCCATCCAGTTAATTTGGTTGCTAGAAGCTAATTGTTTTCAGAATGTCCTCAAGCTTTTACCTGAAGGATCTCAGGTTATCGGTTGCAGAAACATAGCTGGGTAGCTCATTCCAGATTCCCACAAACCTATGAGTGAATGAGTAGCATACTTCAGGAATGTGTTTTCCTCTTTAATTTCCACTTATGTTTGGTGGTTCCTATTCTGCTGCTAATCCTGAAGAAGACCACAGGGTTCACTTTATTAAATGCCCTGGGCTTTAAAAACTGTTATGAAGTTCGCTGGTCATCTTCTCACAAGGAATAAGTTCTTCTCTGAACTTATTCCCACTTAGCAATGTCCTCTTTACTGGCAACCAGAAATACACATATTTGTATTTTAGGTATTATAAGCTTTTTTATTTTATTGTAAAAGGTATTAAGCTGGCTTCATTTTAGAATTATTATTAGGAGAAAAATGCCTGAATATAATTGTATTGTGTAATGGAGAGAGGTTAAACTTTCAGGGTTGACCAATTTTAATTTCCCTTTTGCCATCTTATTTAAACCTCTTCAACCTGCTCAGATATATTATGAACTTAAACTTGCAAATGTGTAAGAGCCAGGTCTTCAGTGGTTTATGCACAGCAGATTTATTATTAAATAGGTTAATTCGGCAGTAGCAGGCACCAAAGCATACCTTGGACGCACTATAAAGATTATTGAAATTGAAAGGCTATACAGTGTGTTGGATATTTGACTTACAAAGCATTACTAACACTTAAGGGTAATTTCCTTTTATGGTCAAGTATTGGCGCCAAATGAAAACTGATTGGTTCAGCCATTCTGTACATAAGGGTGCATGCTGCCAGGTTCCCTTTCTTGGATCACACTTCCTCTTCTGGTTTAGCATTGAGTGTTCAGTCACAGCATTTAGCCTGAGCTGAGTAATGTTAAAGATGTTTACCTTGTCATAAATAAAGAGCCTTCCTAGTTTTCCTTAAACCATTCAGCTCTGGATTTATTATTTTAAGCAGATTATACCAACCTAGGAACTAGCTCCTATGAGGTCTCACCTGAGACACAACACAATGGGCAGTAAAGTCCTTTTATCCATTGATTTATCTAGTGTAATTCTCTTAAAGTTTAGTATGGACAATTTTAGTCAAAGATTAATTAATTCAATAAACGTAATAAAAGATGATAAGAAAAGGCGGGTCATTAAAAGAATCATGGGTGTTTTTTCACATTACTAAACAAGTGAAATTAAAGAATCTTCTCCAGATGTTGCCTATTAAATGTATTGCATTTTATTTTTATCTGTATGATGTCTCCTTTGCATATATCAATTAACTTGGAATTACTTTAATTTTAAATCTATGAAAAATAAACTCAAGTTCTTTTTTTCTAAAAGGAAAAAACAGATACAATTTCACAACGCTTTTATAAATTTGATTAAAGCTCTTGTGTAGTGAAAGCCACAGTGTTATTAGTGCTGTTCCCAAGAGAAGATACATAACACTGTGGTTTGAATGTGCAGCTGTAGAACTGCATAAACAACAAGAGTCATAAATGTATTAAATGGTGATAAGGTGTATAAGGACAGTATTACCAGGTAATTTCAGGTAAACTATATTGTTCCGTTTAATTTTATTTGGATCACCACTTTTACAACTTTCATGTGCAGTTTTAATGTCATTAACTCAATATTCAATAAACCCACCAAAATTATCTGTATAGATTTTTATCTACTCAGTTCTAAGTGTATTATGATAAAAAATTAAGGATTGTGACTATCTGTGTCCACAGGCCTGTGCTACCAGATTTTTCTTGCCAGATACTGCTATGTGTACTCTGCGTTGTCTTTGGTGTTTGATCAAGTGCATACATACTTGTCCCATTTCAAAGCTGCTCATTTTAATATGGCTGGGTTCCACATTGCGAACATCATGGAAACCACATTCTGCATGTGGAAAAATAGAAAATTGCACCACTTCCTGTCTTCTATGAAAAATTGTCATTTGGTAGGCTATGTGGCTTGACATTTCCTGCCTTTGGAAAATACAGTACACGCTGATGGAATGAGTAACACCTACAGCAGTAATTACTGTATACACAACATAACCCCACCTAAAGACTAGGAAAAAGGGTTGAGTTTATGTAAGATTGGCAATGGCAGAGTTATGTTAGTGTCTGAAGAGTTTTGCATGAGAATGGTCCACTTGTGACACTTGATTTTAATATTCGTAACAAACTGGAAAGATATCTAGCAAAGACCAGTGTCAACATGGCTCTCAAGGAACATGTAGAAGTTAATGTAATTCCACACTGAAAGGTAGAAAGAAGGAAAAGACACAATGTTTTGGCTGTTAAGCCTTCTTTGGTGTGAGAAGCCTCCCTCTTCAGGTGTGATAATCCTTAACAGCCAAAATGTTACGATTATTCTTTATAAATTCAAAAGGGAGGTAATTTTACACTCAAAATCAATATGGCTGGTGTGCTTTTATAGAAAGCCTCATAAAGTATTTTAAGGAACTGAGCATTCTTTTAGGTATTTGAGAAAAGCAATTTTTACTATGTAAAGTGTAGGTTTTTCTTTGCTTACGTTAGCAGTGTATCAGTGCATCTTGTAATAAATCATATTACCATCTTTCTTTTAATGGTACTGTACTTCTTATTGTAAGTCTTTTTGAAGAAGCCTGTTATTCCTGTCTGAAATTAAAATGTAAGATTTTTAGGCATCTGGTGTGTTTGCAGGTATCTCTAGGCTTATTGTGGACAATTGCCATGTCTGACTTTCAAGGTTTTTGTTTTAAACTTAAGTTCTTGTGGTTCCTCTCCACTATTTCCATTTCCTGACTTTTCCGTTCCTGCATGGCAGTTTTCTAAGGCTCTGATGATGGTATTCTTTGAACTCCAAGTGTTTTGGGTAAGTGATGCCAGACTAAAAAACACCAGAAAAAAAGGGCAAAGAAAAATGGATCAGGTTTGTAAGGAGAGGCTTAAGTTTTGGTACTGTAAATAAAATAAGATTAATGACGGCTGCCTCTCAGATGGTAGCCTGCCATTTGGATGATGAGAAACCCCAGGATTTGGTCTAGGAAAATAATCCAACTGAATTATTCATTTTTAATTTGTCTCATTTATCTCTGTTTTTTTCCTTCGGCTGGGACCACAGCCATTAGGTTTTTAGTTTGAATCTGAATATAAGGCTTTAGGCTGCCAGTAGTGACAGAGGAGAAGGGGAGGCAGGGTCCGTGGAGAGGCTGTTTGAGCAAACCTGCCAAGAATGCACTTCAGCTAGGGAATAGCAAAGACAGAATGTAGTGATACCAGCACCTCAAGGTCAGTATTGACACAGAAAGTCCATTCCATTTCCTTAACATGCCAAATGCCTTTTTTAGCATTCCCAAAGCAGAAAATTGCCTTTTACTAAAGTATGAATGCATAAGAATGCATAGTTTGCAGTATTGTTTTAAAGAGAAAGTTCTTGAGAATTTTAAATCAGAAATCAAGAAATGCCTACTACAGTTATAGCAAAGTACAAGACAGCTGTAAAATGCTGGAAACATGAACAATGGGAAGTAGATTTTTTAAATCAGCAATATGCTTAATGTCTATGAATGTTTGGGAGTAAGCAGGGCAATTCATCTGCTCTTCCATTAATTGAATTTAAGACTAACAGACACAAAGTCCTTTACTTCAAAGATGACTGATCCCTTAGGGTCATTTGCATGAAACAGAGCATTTCTTAATCTCTAAAGGAGATCTCACCTCGTGACTTTGCAATCTGCAGTCAAATGATATAAAACATTAGAGGCATCTTTCAAAGTAGGCCCACAGTGAAGTGTGTTGCTGTTGAAAGATAAATCTGAGGGATAGGCAAGGGCGACTGCAAAGCTAATCATGCCTGTGTTTTAAATGGGCCCATTGCTTTGTAGATAAATAGATAAACTCAGAAGGATCAATACAGTATGCGGACAGGTTGCTGTATAAATTGACAGTGAATTAAATTGACAGCCATATAAATGGATTAAATAAAAGCCAGATGACTGGGTTTGTAGCCAGATTGACAGCCTGGAGAACTGTAAAGACAGAGGGGATATTCTGAAAGACAACTATCAATACATAGCACAGGGGAGATACTTGAAATGTATGGATTTAAGAGGCAGGAGAGATTGATCAGCAAATAACTAGAAAAACTGCAGCAGATGGATACATTTTGATTGTGATTATAATCCAGTTTGAATAATTAGAATATAATATATACATACAGTACACTGATCAAAAGAACAGATACAATAGGTGGAAAATGGGAAAGACAGATACATAAATGCAAGTGTAGAATAAGAGTGCATATAACAAGTGGACAGATGCATGCAGAGGAGACATAGGGATAAAAAACTGAGACTGTGTGATATGTGGAGAAATAGAGGTTAGGGTGGTATGGTGTAGAAATATATTCAATAATTGTAAAGCTCGCTCCAGACTATGTGGTGAAGACTGAGGTTATTCAACAAAGACCAAGTACGTTTTTTCATCTGCACACAAAACTCTTCTGACTGGAGGGTCACACTGAAGGCTCTTGCCAATTGATTCACCTGACCCTAAAGCCAGCCGGGCCTGCTCTGATTGCTCTTTGGCTGACCTGTGTACTCTTGGGGCAATGGATTAGCAGCCTTCTCTAATCCTTTTGAGAGATTAAACAGCTGTTGGTCATTGGCCATGCCGTATTCAATAAGACTAGACAAGGGATCCCACTAAATTTGGACTGACCGTCTTGTCCGTCACTTTGAAAAAGAACAGATCTTGACATTCTCCCTTCAAATCTGCAAACATCTTATAAAGGCCTTGAACGTGCTCACCAAACCCCTTTGCTTTACCATAAGCATCCATTGATTAATTCCATTGTAAGACACATTACGTGTTTGATCAAATAAGTCATTAATATTATAAGCACACCTCAATAGCCTATCATTTAGAAAAGTTAAATGTAATCAAATGAAGCATGAATATAATATTAATAATACATTGTTAATAAATGAAAAATATTTTTGCAGGAATACATTTGCCATTAAACTTCATTAAAGATAACATGTCTGAAAAATCCATCTGTTGTCATTTGCAATTACAAAAAGCAATAAGGAACACAGTAAGGCAGAAAGGCAGTTTTTCTGTGGCAGATTGCAAACTACTTGACTCTGAAGCATATCGATAAGATTAAGGTTGGACCAAAACATTTGTCAGTCGCTGTTGATGCATATTGCATGTTTTGTGCTTTAGTGTACAGTTTAACAGTGGGGTATTAATGAAGAGATGCCTAAGAAACGAGCTGTTATCAATTCTGGATCTCATTTATCATCTTATTGATTCTTAATGATAAAAAATGTAGATAGAAGCTATGGTGTGTATACATCATTGATACACCTATCATAAGTCCCATTAGGTGGTTTGCTGAAGTATCTGAATCTGAAGCTCAATCATTGCCTTTGTTTGTAGTGTCAGCACATTCCATTGTCTGATACACCTGCAATAGGGAGAACAGTGCTCAGCAAAGCCTACTATATGTACAGCTGCAGCAACTCTGCATCTCAGCCAGTGAGTAATTGTATTGGACAGGGATAAGGTCGTAACCAGAGCTTAATGAGCTTTTGATCTCTCAGCACTTGACGAGGGGAAAGTTTATTAAACAATTAATCAGGAGTGAATCAATGTCATTAACAACATCCCACACTGGGTCAGACATGAGGAGAAGCGGAGAAGGTGGCTGATGAAAAGAGCAGCGAGCTCTAGTGAGGTAGGGAAGAGGTCTTACTGGCCATGAATGGGCACTCACTGGAAACTGTTTTTCTTTCACTGTTTTTTATTGTAACCCCAGCAGTTCTCAGCTTTGCTTATCAGTTACCATACATGCCAGGTGCTTGTTGTGTCTACAAAAATCATTTTCCAGTTCACATGATATGGTTCTTCTTTTGCCTTCAGTCAGATGACTCAGAACCATTAACTATGTTTATTTTTATTGAAAAATAAAGTTCTTTGCATGTTATGCTTTTGGAATAAGAGGCCAGTACATTAAATGTTGCAAATCGCATTAATACAGTATGTGTTCTTGAACTTTTTTCCTTCCGGATTGCTTATCAGCATCTATTATACTTTTGTTTTTTCTTTGCAGCCTACTGTATGTGAACCAAATTTTAACCATCTCTGAAAGTTTCTGCCCTATACTATAGCATGCAACTGTTTTAAAAGGGCTGTGAAAGGTCTCTTAAAGATGGCAAAGGTCTAATGACAAAGGTCTAATGTTGCTATTTTCCAGACCCCTCCTCAGTAGAGCTGGATCAGTACGAGCTCCCAGTCTTAGCAGAGGCACTGAAGAGCTATCTACAGGACTTGCCTTCCCCCTTCATTCCAGCTGGGATATACAGCGAGTTAGTTTACATTGCCCAAGGTAAGGCTTTAATGAGAACAAAATGAGTGATACAGTATGTGAGGATGCTTTCAAAGTGTTGTACCACATAAAGAATGAAAACAATAGATAATTTGCAGTTGCAGACACTTCCTTAGTCCATGTTGCATATATTGAATCAATCATGTTCTATATTTTTCAATAACTAATTTCCCTTGCAGTGGTAGATGGAAGTGGACGATAACAAAGTCAGCTGTCATCGAGGTACCATAAACAAATTCTCTGTTTTTCACCTTTTTTTGTTCTCAATTTAAAATTTGATGTGGTAATGATGCTTGATATTTTTTTCACCTTTAGCATCCATCGTGACTTACCTCACCTAAATGTTTATCCTACTTTGTTAAGCTCCGATGAGATTTATGATAGAGATCCTGTCATCACTACATGAACGGAACAATATGTGAAACAAACTCTAGCACATTAAATATCTGCCCTTATACATTTTAGTTTGAGTAAATCTTCATGGCATCTTTGTATTTTGCCCAGGTTTACTGTGCTTATACTATGCATTTATCATGCTGTACAGTGGTTTATATTTTGCATTACTATACATTTTATGCTATACCATCTTTATTCCATGAGAACACTGTACAATTTACTCTGTTTTTACCATGATATATTGCAGCAAATGTCTGCAAGTGTGAACCAAGAAATTGATAAATGTAGCTACGAAAAGCTAGGCTACCCAAGGAGAAGGAAACATTTTCCAGTCACCAGGAAAATAACCTTTCAATCTGACTCAGTAAAGCAGTTTTAATAGGGTAACCTTTCCCCTTTTAATGCACTGGAATCTATGTTGGCTTATGACACAGTGATAGTGCTGTCAGCTTTATGCTTTGGCATAGAAGTGGCAGAACTGTATTGAAAGAACATGAGATGAACTTGTCATATGAATATTCACCTATTATATTACATAATATCGTAATCCAATTACTTTCCTTGTTCTGACTGGCACTTCATGGTAGATTATCTACAGAATCATTCCAAAATATAACATTCCGCTTTCCTGAAGAATGACTTAATTTCTTTGCCCTTTGCATCACTGTTATCTTTTTTAACAGCCCTTTATATTTCAGAGGCACAAAAAAACATTTACTTCGGTTTGTTCTGGATTCCATCCAATTTAATATTGCATTCTGAATCCTGTCTTGTAGATGTCTTTGCCATGACATCTCGGTCTTGTTAAAGAGCAGCTATTATATATTTCCTTGCTGCCAGGAACTGTCTTGTACTTGGAACTGTGGTCATCTTTCAGTGTGAAAGCAACTGCCACCTGCAAGGCAGGGAGTTAGTCGGTGAGGCCGTTCCTGAAACTTCTATACTGAATGTTTTCCTTTGGTTTTCATGAGAGTGACTTACAAACTAGGTCCTTCTGCTCCTGCCTGTGTGCAATAGGGGTTCTGATAGCTGAACTGCCTTTCTCTACTTGAATGTGCCGTGCAGAGAATTTGTGTGTTGAGAACCTTGTTATTCAGATTTATTTGAATTTAGATGAGATATAGTTTTTTAAAGGCAAGGTAATTCTAGTTTCATATTACAGATCACAATTGTGTAGCACAGTAAAGACTAGATAAATATGAAGAAATTCTTTTTGAGATACAGTAACTGCTTGTGAAATAATCAGTTTTTTTAAGTATGTAAAAAATTCAGACAAGCCATATCCATTAAGTATTGAGTGCATTTAAAGGGTTTAGTGTTGTCAACAGGCTTACAGTGAAATCACTAGACAGTTGGCATGATGCCATTTAACACACATTTCCCACTGTGGCATTTATCTTTCATCTTGAAGTGCGTATTTTTAGGGCCTTATTATGGATCATGTTTAATTTGCTTTTAACATCCAAAACAAATGCATTGTCCAATTATCTCTTTATTTGTACTCAATATGTTCCTAGATTACTGTAGATCTTCACAGTATTGGCCCCTTATTAGTTGTAAGAATCTCTGTGATACTGCCTTATTTTTCTATTCTTCAGAATGTGGTTCCTCTTTGAAGAATTTTGGTGAGCCTCAGGCATTATCTGATGTAAGCATAGAGGATTCACAATGGCCCATCTGGCAAGCTGGGCAGCTCAGGGAAAATTCCAGGAATGCTTTCTGGCTGACTACTGCTGGGAGAAGGGTGCTTAGAGTGGCAGCTGGGGTAGTAAAGTTCAATGTGCTGCCCTATTCAATAAAGGTCAAACTTCATCAATACAGGCTGGGAAAGCACTGGTAGGGGGCAAGGGGTGGGGGGGATGGGAGGATGTTTTAACTCTGACCAAAGGCAGTGGGAGTAAGATGAAGGTCATTATGCTGACCCTGATCACAACAGGCAGCATACTTGTCCAGCACTCCATCAAATTGCCAGCTAGCCAATGGGTTGCTGTTGACCCCTGATCTGGAAACGCTTATCTTATGTAAGCATTCCAGTAAAAAAAGCTCTCCTTAATTGCTGGAGCCACAGTAGTAATTCATTAAGGAAGTACAGAAGAAATAGGCATATGCTACTCCCACCACCTAATGCTGTCCTGGCCTGCAGTTTATATATATTTGCTCTGACATTCACCATAATTGCAGCATTTGGTAAACCATGATACCACAGTCAATAACCCATAATTACACAGGTCCTGCTATAGCGAACCAGGGGATAGCTATCTGCAGAGTCATTTTCCATGCCTTACATCCTGCCATATTGCTGCTATTTGATTACGATAACTAATCACTCCTCAACATTTTGACATTTCTGCTGCACCACACTTTAACAGATTAGTCCCTCTCGGGCAGGATTTTTACTGAAGTGTTGACCAGCTTGTGGTTTCCCATTAAAGCAGATTGCACAGTGGAATACAAAAAGAAAAATGCCCCAAGGAACTAATTAAACCTATTAAACACTAAAGAAACAGCAAACAGTTAAAAACAATGGAAATAAATACATTGTGTATAATCATTACTAGAAGTGCAGTACTGATACAAATTAAGTCTTTTTTTTGCCATGCATAAGAACATTGGTTGAGAAGACACTAATATTGACATCATTAATGACAGCACAGAAGGACCTTTTAAAAACACAGCTCCTTAATATGTGTAGTATCTTTGTAATCAGATTGCAGTTCTTGTGCAAAGGATTTCTAAGACCTGTTACAAACAAGATTTAATAATAATAATAATAATAATAATAATATAAATTGCTTACACTTATATAGCACTTTTCTGGACACTCCACTCAAAGCACTTTGCAGGTAATGGGGACTCTCCTTCACCACCACCAATGTGCAGGATCCACCTGGATGATGCGACGGCAACCATAGTGCACCAGAATGCTCACCACACACCAGCTATCAGTGGGGAGGAGAGCAGAGTAATGAAACCAATTCATAGATGGGGATTATAAGGAGGCCATGATTGGTAAGGGCCAATGGGAAATTTGGCCAGAACGCCGGGGTTACACCCCTACTCTTTTCGAGAAACACCCTGGAATTTTTAATGACCACAGAGAGTCAGGACCTCGATTTTACGTCTCATCCGAAGTACGGCCCCTGTTTACAGTATAGTGTCCCAGTCACTATACTGGGGCATTAGGACCCACATGGACTGCAGGGTGAGCGCCCCCTGCTGGCTCCACTAACACCTCTTCCTCTTAAATCCTTATATTGCAACATGTTTTTGTACCGTTTTACTTATTTCAAATATATTCCCTAAACATTTATTCCCTAAACATTACAGATGTTTCAGCATTTCCCGCACAACTGTAAAAGGTTTGACCTCTTTTATGAGGTTGACTCAGATAGTGTTCATAACCTTGCGTTAACTGTTGTCCAAGCTTATATTAAATGTCTGATAAAAGCGCTAATCTAGAAGAAATAATAACTGTAATGCTCTACTTGCTTGGGTATCTAAATCCACATTTGAACAAATTGCAGTATGTCCAAAATTCAGCAGCCAGACTCCTGACCAGGTCTAGTGCAAGTGATCACATTACTCCTATCCTGGAGTCCTTGCACTGGCTTCCTGTCAAGTTTCATGTTGACTTCAAAATCCTCATGCTCACCTACAAGTATAAGTTTATGCATGGCTTTGCACCTCAGTACCTCTCTGAGCTATTACCACCCTACTCCCCATCTCGCAACCTTCGCTTCTCTAATTCTGGTCTCCTATCTTTTCCCCAAGCCCGCCTACACTATATGGGTGACAGGGCCTTCTCTTGTTATGCCCCTTAACTCTGCAACTCTCTCCCCAAGGAGATCAGAGAGTTCTCTAAACTCCTTCAAATCCAGACTCAGAACCTTTTTCTTTAGAAGAGCCTTTACTTAACTGGTTCTGTTCTTTACCCCACTGTATTTAGTACCACCTTCTACTGTCTCCTCTGTGTATTGTCATTGTGTTTGTCTTGTGTATTTTTTATTGTTGTTGTTGTTGCTGTTGTTATTCTGTAAAACACTTTGAGAACCCACCTTTAGAGGTACTATACAAAATAAAGTTTATTATTATTATAAAAAATGCTGCTTGGTACTTATTTATTCACATTATTTTTCACATTGGGAATTGTAACAAAAGCAAACAACAAAACATGTTTTTCACTTGTCCATGTCCCAGGGTTGAAACTTTCCGAGAAACAGCCTGCACTTGTTTGCGGAGATGGGTTCCCAAAATTGAGCTTTGAGTTTGGGTTTTCCACTCGCCATCCCCAAGGGTTTGTTTGCACATGATCAGATTGTGCTGATGGGACAGTTTCACTGAAATACACAAGAGTGATCACCGTTTCATTATAGCTGGCAAACTCCCCTGCACATCTTCTGGGTGCTAGCCAAGCCCACAGTGAAGCTGGACTGTATGTAACAGTGTCGTTTAATGACAGAAGTGCTGTGGGAAGCTTATGCACTCACAGACAAAAAAAATGAAAAGAGGGACTGTAAGACTAGTAGACCTGTTTCTGCTTTTGTGTGTGGTTGTGTAGACTATATTCCACTTTACATTTGTCATACAGCATAGTAGATTTGGGTACAATGAATGTTGCATTGTTTTTCTAGTGTTTCTGTATTAATTTTTCTGTTGTGGTACTGGTGTTAACCCCTTGTTAACTAAAGATTAACTTCTTTGAAGGTCTATTGTCCAGATAAAATCATAACCAGGTTTGGGATAGGGATAGGTCACTCTGTACCCAACTGTAACCAGGACTGTTTTTTGGCTTTTTTTTTTAATGTCTGCTTCTGCCAAAACATCTCATATAAATGCAGCAGAGATAATGAGCCATACATGTTCACTCCCGAAGAGACACTGTTAGGTCATCCTCTTTTATTCACACTACAAACACACAGAGCTGAAAGCTCAGTTAAGGCTTTGTAGGGAAGAATCAGGCAGCTTTTAAGGACAGCAAACTCTCAGGTCTCAGGTCAGACATACAGTAGGGCTGGTGTTGTGTGGCAAGTTGAAGATATTCTTACAGAATATTTCTGAACCAGCCTGCAATGCTTGATCTATTTTTGTAATACCCCTAGATAAACCCCAGTCACAGTAAACTAATGACATAACCCAGGGTAGAGACAATAAACCACTGGATAAAAGTGCCAAAAGGCACCCCACACTGACACCTGAAGTAGTTTTTGTACTGGTAAGTTCAGGTATCCTTGAAAAAATTCAAAACTGGTCTTGTCAGAATAAGTCAAGGTGAAACTCAATACTGCACGGAAAAACCACGTAGTATTGGGTGCCGTGCTCATGTCTTTACTTTTTGCCAGTCTTTTTCTGTACTGGTAAAACACAAAACTTAAAAAACTTTGCTTTGTCAGACATTATCAATTCTACTGAGATAAAAATACATTTTGTCAATTTCACAGGATAAAAAGGTAAACTAAAATGTACATTTCTGTGTCTTTTTTCAGAGACACCAAATGTAGAGGAGTGTGGACAACAACTCAAGAAAATCCTTGAGTCTCCAACCATCCCTCAGCCCAACCATCTTCTCCTACTGCATCTAACTAGACACCTGTATCGTGTGGCCCTGTGTGGGGGACAAAGCCAGGCAACACCCAGGCTGCTGGCCCAGTCCTTCAGTGAGGCTCTCTTCAAACACTCCCTCTCTAGGTAAGAATTGTTTTTGTCCTCTTGTTTTCCTGCTTCAGATGGTATTAAATGATGTCTGGTTAAGTGAATGTGTTGTGTACTTTTTACATTTTTAAACAGATATATGGTTGTGAATATTTCAGTATCGGAATTTTGCCATGGTTCACAATTAAATAGTTCTGCCTCAGGAGACCAGTATCAAGAGATTATAAAGTCAATTCTTTTTCATTTCTGGGTCACAATTGCCCACCAGCACTCGGTGAAAGATCACGTGTTCTTTCTAAAATAGGATTGCTCATCAGGAGCCCTAGTGAAAATGCTGAGCACAAGATTTATTAGGTATTGCACATCATTAATGGGTCATCTGATTGTCCCTGTTAGGAACACTGCAACCTGCTATGAATCAGCTGAAAACTGATGGATTAAAAGATACTGTATCTGTCCATATCTGCCTCCCCACTACCTTAGCTGGCAATGTTGCTTTATCATACAGCTGTAAGGCTGCAGATCTAACCTCCTCATCTTTGGTCTTACCATCACATAGTAACTAATTCAAAATATGTACAGCCACCATGGATCAAGCATGGTTCAGTTTTGGCATTGTACTAGACAAAATGAAGACTAACGTGTAAGAATGCACTAATTGTTTTCTGGCAAAGGTGTGTAATACTCTTAGCTCTGTTATAATTATTTTTCTGGTGATTGCTTGTCAGCTAAGAATCGGTGTTGGCAATTCCAGTGCTACTCCACACCAAGCTGCCTGTATGGATCTAAAGAGGCTTGTTTTCTGAGGTTATAAACTCAGTTTCTGAGGTTTTAGAATATATGTACTTTGTCCTGAGGTTAATGAGAAAAATGATTGTCACCAAATAAGCACGTGCAAAATTTGCTTACAAAAATGCCATCCAGTACGTAGACCCAAAGTAAGAGAATCTTAGTAAACATTGTATTTATGAATGGGTCAATTTTAGAAAACCTCCTAATAACCTACTTTAGTCCAATGAGATTCTACTTTATTCTTTTTTCTTTGGGCAGATGGGGATTATAGTTGATAGTGTAGGATGTATAGTAATTGTGTCGTTCTGTGAAATAGAATCAAGGATCAGGCCTTTGTGTTTTGCAATTTCTTTGTCCTTGAGGTGCCTTTAGACAACATTTAAACAGGAGTCAGCTGATGGTTGTCGCTTTAGTGCACATTGCTGTGCTGACAGCTTTAGACTGGGAAACTTTATTTCTGTTTTTTGTTAGTATTCCATTAATGTGGATCTAGGTGGAACCAGGAAAGATTATTTGTATACATATATTTACCTCAAACAATGAATCAGCAAAGGTGGTTTCTAAGACTCACATGGCTCAAAGACTACATGACAAGGGAAAGAAACTCAAAACAAATAGCTACTGGTAAAGTGAAACCAAAGCATGTGAAACTAAAACATTGCAACTTCACAGCAATATGACCTGTACGTCCTCTTTATTTTAAGTAGTTCTTCCTCAACAAGAAAATGTTTTCAATCATAGCATAAATTCTATCTATTCCCTTCCATTATTATATTCCTGGATAAGTGTTGTGGCAACCTGAAGCTTTTCTGGGAAACATAGAGTACAAGGTAGATACTTTGGGGATGATTCCAGTCCATTGCAGACACAGGGGTGTCACCTGTTATTTAAAGATTAGTTACACTTGTTTAAGCATTTGACCAATCAAGACATTAATGTTTCAAAAAAGATTACATTAGTCCTTGAGGGCTGAAGGCTCTTCTGATTTTTGATCCCCATAATTACTTAAATAAATTGATCCTAGTTAAAGTGTTCCAGGACATTAGAAAATTGGTCATTTAAAGGCTACCTGTAATACCTACTTGACTGCGGCTCTCACTGCCCAGGGTTGGAGACACCTGATTTAGAAACACCAACTTACCCTGGCAGCATTTCTCTAAAAAATGTGAGGAAACCAGAAAACTCAAAGAAAGCCTATGTATGTGGACTTGGGTAGATCTGGAGATGCAGTGGGGAGAACACTTCAGACTCCTAGGAGAGACTCAAACCCCAAACTCTAAATTTCATATTACAGTTTTGCTGAGTCCTCTATAGCTATTATGTCTGGCCCCAAGTCTCAGCGCTTTTCAGAGAGCTGTGCCTGAATGTTTCACTCTGTGTGCATTGCAGTGCTGACGTGAACCCGGAGCACCATGTGAAGATCATTGAGGCCCTCATCATGGCTGGGGGACTGGCAGAAATGCAGGCAGCGCCAGGTAGGACACATTGAGGTTTCCTCTTCTCTCTCCATGGGGGGTCTTTATCAAGGTTGGTGAGCCGTTTGCTTATTCTTTGGAAGATACTAGCTTGACTCAAGGCACAGTGTACATTTCCATTCATGTTGTCAGTTGATGTATTCTGCTGAGCATCAAATTAATGTAAAACAGGTCAAGGAAGAAAGTCAGATCAGAATTCTTTTCTTAGTCACTGCTTTGGTCTTTTTTATTTCAGCATTGGTCTTTCACAGTTCATTGTGTATTTATCTGAGTATTAAAAAATAAATGATATTATGTTGTTTCTGGTTGAGGTTAAAAAATAGTATTAGTTCAGGTTGCATTCACTGCTGAGAGAGGTCCCACAATAATTCTGTTGCCTGCTTCTGTAAATGGAAGTAGCGGTTGGTACATAACCTGTGATGTGCACTGGGTGTTGGTAGCTGGAGTTATTAGTCATATGAGAAGGAAATAAGGTAGTAATGTATCTTTCTTGGTCTTAGTCTCCTGGGTTTGGAAAGGTGAAGTCATCAACTGCTAAATTTAGATAAACTATTCGCAGACAAACTCTCACGTCTCTTCTATAAACCCCCTGGTCAGGTTTGAAAATTCAGGATGTTTATTCTCTGATAATCAAGCCAGTACCTTATACTGCCAGACTTCAGCTGCAGTAAGGAATAATTAGTATAACTTACTGAGGCTTAAGAGTATAGTGAAAACTCTTCTTTATTCAAGGACAGGATTCATTTGTTAGTCTCTGCAGGGTCTTGGCAGAGCTCTGAGATAATGAGTTCTTGCTTCCCTGTAGGACTCATTGGCAGTAAGAGTTTGTAATAGGTCTATTTTATAGTTTAATAAATATTATTAAGCAAAGAAGTCTTTAGTTTTAGTTTAAAGTTTATTTAGCTGACATTTTTCTCTTGAAAAATAAATAGGTTCTATACATTGTCTTTTATTAACTAAAAAACATGTTATCTAATCCAAAATCCCTAAATCACTTTTTTACAGATACTATAATATAATTCTGACTGTAAGTGACTTGATATCTGTAATGATACAGCAAAAACCACTTTACTGCAGACATTTTCCAACATGCAGAAATAACCAGAAAGTTTTCATTAAGGGTATATACAGTATACGACAGATTCCTTAATATATCCCAAATGACAGGTATCAGGTGTAGTGTACACCTGGGCAATGAGATAGATTTGCAAAGTATCGCCCAGTGTGAGTTAAATGAAGGCCTGTGGAAGTCACTGAAGAAGTATGGCAGTGGGAGGGATGAGTCAAAAGAACTGATTTTGTAAACAGTGTGTCGTTCCTGTGAGAGGCAGGACATGTGGCAGTGGGTGAGCAGCAGAAAATCTGGGGGTACAGTGGTGTGTGCCGATGGCTGGCTGGAAACTGGCCAGTACATTTAATCAAATATTATAACAGCAGTGATGAACACTTGAACTGGAAATGAGCAGAGCAATCCATGAAGTCAAGACAAGACCACATAACTTCAAAGTAAATTACTGCACCTACAATCAAATTTGAGAGCTGGAATTTTTCTCATTCTGAATCTGAAAGACAGCAAGGGAAGTTTCACAGTTTAAATGTTTTTAAGGGTTGCACCATGAGCCTTCACAAAAGTGGGAGAGGGCAACATATGGGGGGGAGGGGATCCACTTTTGTTATGTTTAGTGGTCATCTTGCTTGGGAAGCAAAAGAGCTGTAAAGGAAAAAAAGGGAATGAATGAAAGTAGATAAATGTTGCTTGTAGACAGTGTCATTCACATTGAATGAAGGCATTAAGGAGTAAGTGGGGCTGTCAATGGCATAAAGAGCAGTGCTTCTGTACGATGGGTAACTCGCTCTTTTAAGCAGCACAGAAATGCTCCATTCTTCTTTACCTCTCCCTAGGTTGTTGTCTCTTCACCCTTCATTTAAATTAATCTGCTACACCAATGTTTTAATGAGTCAGCAACCGCTGATAGGCAGCCCTTCTAATGGTATTAATCCCCAGTGGAAATGTATCTCTTTACATAGCGTTTTCATGAAGAAAACATTTGAATTGGGCTCAATATTTTAGGTGTAGGTTTAGATCTCTGTTTTTTTTTTCTTTTGTTTTGTAAAGTCTGTGGTGGAAACTGTAAAGCGCAGTGAATGCTGAAGAAAAGACTAGTATTTTTGGTTGATCTGTGAAGGAGTCTATTAACATTTTGGTTATGATGATGATTAGGCTTGCTGAGTGCCAGATATGAGTAGCGATACATTAGTATCTCATTAGAACAGTACCTTTAGGGAAATCAGAGGATTTAGAGATTTCTTTGTCTCAAGCAAGCAAATAAATCACAGGCAGCAAAAATGATGGAAAGCTAAAAATTCCTTTATTTCCATTTTCTTGTTTCCATTTGTATCTTTTTTTACCTCTGGAGACATACATGCAACCCCACATCCTTTCACATTTATTAAAAAAATGCCTCCGGCCATTTATTTTACATTTAAAATAATCCAAGTTAGGAAGTTGTGTTGGTAAAACATTGCGTTAAAAGAGATCCTATGGGGTCATGTTTGAATTTTTTTTCTCCTCAGATGACTGAGTCTGTCAGAGTCTGATGGATTTATCATGGCTCAAAGCCATTAGCATTTAAAAAAAATAATGTAACTTTAAGAGAAGCACTTTATGCAAATGCAATGACGCCATCCTTTTCTCCTGGTGCTATTTTAAGCTGTCTTAATTTACTGGGGGCTCTGCTTTATTATCTCATGCAATGTCTTTCATCCTGGAGAGCTTTGCATCTCAATTGACAAGTGGTATTGCAAGGTCCTCAACTGAGCTACAATCTCTCTGTTCACATTAGCGAGATTTGAGCTTTGAGAGACAATTAAATAAATAAAAACAGTGCCCAATGAAAAAATGTTGCACCTTGCTTTGAAATGTGTGGTCTGTGCTCTGTTTCTCATATGCAAAACACCACTCTCCTGATTTTATAACTCAAAAGTCAAAGGAACAGTTTTTCCCCAATTGTTCCACTACTGTACCAGCTTTGATATTTTTATTGTGGCTCTCTCTAGGTGACTCAGCACTTTGAGCTTTTTACTCACACCTACATTGAACACTACCTTCTTCCTACAGCCTTTTTTTTACATTAAAATCCCACCCATTTCTAGATGTGAAAGTCACAAAATAACATGGCTCGTGATTCAGCATGACCCACTGGGCATTGTGTTTGGTTTCAGGATACATTGTATTACAACACAGGTCTAATTGTGTTTCATTGTTTTTTTTATGGCAGTGGTGGATATTCAGTTACATATTGTGCCAGTAATATTTTAATTGAAATCATTTGTGATTGAAGGAATCATAAGTTCTAGTTTTTGATGATAAATATACTGTAGGATTAAAGGATGTTGTGCCCCAAAACATGAAGAATAAACAATAAGTAAGATTTTAGATTGTGATATTACATATTCAGTTATATTTAACATTTTACTTAACATTGCTCTATTAACTTTTTGATTAACGTTAAGGTGTTGTAATAGTTTATCTGAAAAGTTAAGATATGGTGTATCATGTACTGTGACTGTGTGTCAGACACAATACATTTTTAGGACAGTTGCTCAATGTGAAACAAATTTGAAAGGGGGTACACTGAGAAGTAAAATAACCCAAAAGCAAAAGGTGTGTCCGTGTGTTGATGACGCTAACAAAAGGAGAATTACTGTCATTTATTCTGCTAAATGAGAAGACAGAAACGTGATCTGGAGGATTCTCTATGTGATGGGGAGGGGATTGCTGTCAGAGAGACATGAAGAACATGGGGTTTGTCATTAATGGACAATGAAAATGCAAACCCTTGCCTGAGAAAATCAGTCCCTTGCCTGATGGCTGGTCACCAGGTCTAGCTGAGGTGGAGATCAGGAGTGACAGTGCTGTTAGAGGCTGAACACACACTGGAATTAAGATGTAAAGCAATACCCACTCTGTGTCTAAGAACTGAGAGGCCTGCATTTTTGTATTGGAATTATAATCGTAAAATGTTTCTGATTAAAATAAACAAAAGGCTCTGTGAAACCAAGCAATTTTTTTAGGGTGAAAACCAATTATTTAAGAATAATTGCAAACAATAGCCCTGCTTTATCGGGTTTGACATTAGTATCTAATGCAATCCCATACTCAGACCTTGCTGTTTATGAAATATTCTCAGTAAGTTCACTACAACATGGCTCTGGATATGTGGAAAAATGAACACAGTCACAATCCAGAATGATACAATCAAAGTTGATTCTGGTTGATTTTTTAATTAATCTGTCCCTGGGGAAAATTATTTAAGAATTTTTTAAGAATCCCTCCATTTATTTTATATGTAGGTCAAACGCCAGCTGTAAATTCATATATCAAGTAGCTCAAGCATTTTCTAAGGCTGTAGGAGGCAAAGATTAATGGCCTGGGGTCAGGAGGTCACCAAGAGCAGTCTTAACCCTCTTTGTGTGCTGCATCTTGCTACTTTCAGTAACAAGGGATCAACTGGAGCCATCACCAGTGATAAGAGCTAAGAGATGAGCAAACTGATGAAGATGTCTAGCAGCAAGACAGACAGGACTGCACAGGGAATCTCTGTTAAGGCCTCTGTGATCTAATTACATGTTTGTACCTGAGTGCTTGTCTGTGGAGACTCAGCGTCTTGTCTATGGCTCCACTAGTGTTTGAAACAGACCGTGAAAAATTCACCTGGGCAGCAGTGCTTCTCTTCCCTAGAATGCAAAGCCAAAACAGGTGTAAATGGAAAGCTGTCACACTGCTGTTTTCTTCAGTCTATATCCCAGAGAACCCCTTCAATATTTATATTTTCCTCTGCTATTCTTTTAAAAAAATATCATAGTGTATGAGAAACACACTTTTACAGTGTTTTCCCTGTACTTTTGTGGCATGCACACCCAGTTTTAACAAACCCTTCCTATGTTTTATTATAAATAGATAAGAGTCACTGGGCTGTGTACACAAACATTACTCATTAAAACAATGCTGCAGTTCACCAGGATACAACTATAACACAGGCTAGTAGTATATGCTTCTGTTACAGCAATATTCTTAGCTTGAAAAGTCTTTGGAGTGATCTCTGTGAACCTATCAGCTGTCTTGCGTCAGAGCTCAGAGACTAAAGGGACTGACACAGGGTCTTTCTCTTCTCAAGATAGCTCCTTTTTTCTTCAGCTAAATTACATTAACAGTAAACTCCTTTTTCTCTAAATTAAAAGTCTGTGCTAAATAAAACAGGTTTATTATTTTAGTGTGTATCCAGGAGTCCTTCAAACATATTAACACAAAGTTAAATTCTAGTTAGAATCAGTAACACAAAAGAAAATGTCCTTTTTGTACAAAATTGGTTCAAAAAGAATAATTGTGCTGATAGCTTGGGTTTAAAAGAATCTGTGGTTTCATCATTACTAGTGGTGTAGCCTACTTCAAGATTCAATAATGTAAGACAGGCAAGATTCATTAGAGGAATTTGTATTTTCTCTAATAAACTTCACAGGCGAATGTTGTTAATTTAGACCAAGGCCTCTTAAATTGCAAATATAGATTTTTTGGATGGTTTAGATACTTAACCTTTGTACTAGGGAAGCCTATTCAATAAAAAAGAAGTACAGACTCTACCATACAGCTGCTTAAAATGTCAAGTTATGTGTCTTTTTGTTAAACTGCTGATAGTTAGGTTTTGGCATAGGGTAATATTGATTATAACTAAGTTAGCAGAGCAGATATTGAGGCATTGGTAAAAGCAAAGCATCTGAGAAGATCTGTGGATTGGATTGTGTTTTTAAATAATTGTTTCTGCTACCCTGAAGAAAGCTTTTGCAAGGATCCTGCAGGTAGTTCTCTCTCTCTGAAAATTTATCCCTCGCAGCACTTGTCAGGGGCAAGTTAAGTGCTTGCTAAAGCCTGTTCGCACATGTTCAAAGCAAGCAGATGTTAATCTTTTTAATCATTTATAAAAGTGGAGCCTGTCTTCCTTTAGCAATTTGCAGTCTCTAATTAATGTGACGTATCTAATCTTAAGCAGTTTACATGGGTCACCAGTTCTGATAAGACCATCTTTGTTGCACTCTTCAGTAACCTCTTTAGTTATATTACATGTACAAATGATGTCAGTTTAACATATGTTACATAAGCTGCAGCCTTCCCAGCGTACGTGCTAGCAATATTTTGTTGGCATGAAATGTGGGGCAGAGATTAGACCCTTTCAGCTTAAATGCGAAGAGACCCAGATCTGAAATCAGACACTTTCAGTCTGTCAGGTCCTGTTTATCCACAGTATGTCTCATTGTACTTCACTTCATCACTCATACAGTTTCTTGCTTGCTAAATTTTAGCAGCTTGAAAACACTGATTTTAGAAGAATACAAACTTTCTAAAGGTCCCATGAACAAACCAACTGTGGGAAAAGAAAGTTACATCAGAAATTTCTAGACCCTCAGGAAACAATTGAAAAATGTAAGTTGAGAAATGCAAAAAAGGTGCTGCATTGCATTGACACATTAATAACTACATACATATTTATGTGGTGTGTATGCAGAATAAAATATAATTCTAAAATATGCACAAATTGATGGAATCGTGAAGTTATCTATTGTATGTATGCCTTAAGTCTAAAAGGTATGTGAATTTATTATTAAAAATAGATTAAAAAATGTTTTGAAACTGTATGTTTCACATGTACTATATTGCAAAAAATATTTTCAATTGACAGGTCCTGTTGAAAAAGAATAATGACATGTTTATATAAGGTTTATCCTAACTAAACATCTCATAAGTTAATCTTTAGTGTTACACTTGGCCAGTTAAACAGGTCTCAGGCTCCCTCCAGACTAATATTTTAAATAAATATTTAACTCAAACAAGTCATTATAGACCAGCTGACTAATAATCCAGGCTGTTGTCATGATGCAGCTATTGCTCATAACTTGGTGTTTCATTTTTGTGTACAAGAGATCACGAGGACAGCTTCTCAATCACTAGATAAATATACACAACCTCAGATTCGAAATAAACATAAATCCGGATAAGGTTAGGTTTATTCTGTAAGTTTTGGCTGTCACATAAAATTGTTAAAACAGCTTTTCAACAAGAGAACAATGGTGTGCCTTCAAGTCAGGCATCCATAAACACATACTGTAAGAAACTAAGAAAGGTTACAAATGGGAAGAGGCCATTCTGTCCTCCTATGACTGCTAGGGGCTAATAGATCAAAAGATCTCATCCAGCCCGTTTTTAAAAGAAACCAGCGATCAATTGATCTCAGGTCCTGGTGTTTCTGTAGTTTCTGCCTGATAGCTGTGGCAGACGGCTAACCAAGTCAACCCGTTGGTGCTCGACTGGGATCAGATCAGACATTTGGACAGCGCACAAGGTTGATCCCAGATTGAAGCAGATTGTCTTGAGTGATCATTGCATTATGATATGGAAAGATTAAGGGAATAACCCTTTAATGACAGTCACTGTAGACAGGAAGCTGTGGACACACATCCCTTCTCCTTCCCTGGATGTGTTGCTTCACTAACACTAATGCTTTGCTAAAGTGTGGCCTAAAGCTGAGACAACATCCAGGCAGTCTTCCTGTGAAAAAGGTAGTGTTTAACTTTCATGGTGGCTTTTGACTTTCAGGGCCATTTACATTTGTAATAAAACATGGAAGTGTGAAATCCAGAACTCTCAATTCTTGGGCCTGAAACTGAGACTATATGCAGATTGACAAAAAAAACTAGAACATTTGAGACCCCGTACTATTTAGGAAAACAAAGCCCATTTAAACATACTGTTTAAATGGTAAGTGCACAAAATGGAAAAGAAAGGCTAGTCAGGTGATATTAAATGCTAAAAAATTTTTTTAACAATATAGTACATAAAAAACTGACAGGGGCAACATTTTTAAAGGCTGTCTTTGCTGTCATTATTAAAGGCTTTAGTGTAAAAGTAGTTTGTAGGGAAGGCATGTGCATGGCTGAATGTGTAGTATAGGGTTCTTTATTTCCAGTTTAGGAAATTGTTCTATTCAAATGTATTAAAAATGGATCAGTTTAGAGGGATAGTTCCGGAGAATCACTTCGTTGTATGAAAGTGTAGTCTGTCTCAGAAAGATGAGCCTTGAAGCCCCTTAGGCCTGTCTTTGTGTATTTCATCTCAGAGAGTTCTTAGAGGTGTTGAACAAGAGAGTTTCCAAGGAGAAAAACAAATTCAAAAAGAGGATCCCCTTGCAGGAGGAATACACCTTAAAAACAAACCCCCTTCCCTCACCTCTCTCAGTGCTGACCGGGACCCTGTGCTGATGGATTAGATTAATTGAATCCCAAGTCCTGATGAAGCGAGGAGCTGTGAGCTCACTCCGGTCTCTTTCTTTCCCTTGAAGAGCTCAGTTCAAACAAACTTGAAAAGCTCCCTGGCGAGCAGAGAGGACACACTCAGGCTTTGAAGGTCCAGCAGAGAGGAGCATCAGTAATCCCAGCTATATTTAATAGAACTTTGTGAGGGGGATGTTTGATTGTACAAAAAGAAGGACAAAAAATAAGCTATGTATTTCAACAGCTTGGGAAAAAATATAATGTGATACAAATCCAGTGCCAATATAATTTTAGTTTATAAAGTCCAGTCATCCCTTTTCATTGTAATCACTAAGAAAGAAAGCTTCATCGTGCCTTGTTTATATTGCTCCCATGTCCTCATATCCTTTTTCTGTAACCTATTGCTGTCATTTATAACCTTGTAATAATTTTATAACCTTTATATCGCTCACAGCACTTCTTTTGTCATGCATTCCGCTTGTGAATTATTTAGGGAAGCTTCTTATAATATTGTAGTGCAGAACAATTAAAAGTTGTATGTTAATTGAAAATACAGGTCTTCTGTTTAGCATTCAACAAAGCATACTACAGTTTAGTAGCAATCATTTAGTTTCTTATAGTATCAAAAAGGGAGAAGCCTCTCCCAATGCATTAAAAGCACTTGTATACCTGTATTGCAGGTCAAAGTGAAATTAAATATCTATGGACTAGATAGGATCTGTAAACACTGTGTTTAAGTCTGTATGCAATTTGATTACCACAGAAATCAATCATTTCATGGCAAACTTTCATTTATAATAAAGGGACATGTACAATTGTGATGTGAATGCTAAGCAAGTATCATAGGATGCATTAAACACTGTACTTCACACAGCCCATGACTAATTTCTACCATTATTACAAAGGTGAGCTTGGGTGGTTTCTTGATAATAACAGTATGGTTGATCATAGAAAAGATTTTAAAAATATATTACTTATCACAAACCACCAGACAATTTGACTGACAACTCTTGCCCTTAAACATTTTCATTAAAGCCTTAAAAAATACACTTTAATGATGTTTTAGATTAGTTGAAATGATAGTACTGTGCCATAGTATTTTAAAGCAACTTATGTTCCTTATACTGTATATATGACCTTCATAAGTTAATTTGGATTTGAAATTACAGTATACTTGTATCTTTTCCCAGCTTCATTTTTTTTATTTTAAGTTAGTCCAATAGTTTAGCACAATGGGCTCAGATTTGAACAATTTAAAACATCCCAACACAGTGGTCTCCTTCCTTTTGAAAGTGCATAATGTGACATGTTTGAAATTACTTTCGTGTTATATGTTGTATAAAATGGAAAGCGATAACAGAGCTGCCTGTACTCCTCCTGTCGTCTTGTACTTATATTCCTCTGTTTTTGTATTAACATAATCTGTAGAGATAAGGGCTACAGCTGGGAGACGCTCACTGGATGACCTTGACCTTCTCAGCATGAACTGGGTTGAAAGAGAATCCGCGGCAATTAATTAAACAAATTAAAGTCTCACATAACAAGAAATGTCACATGTAGAAATTGTGGATCAAGCCCAGAAAGGGAACTAATATAACAGGTCTAGAGTTAATGCTTACAGACCAATCCATGCATCCATACACCAGATGTAACTTGGAGTTGGGGAGCAAGCATGTAATCAGAGCTGGTAGACTGTTTAAATACATGGGCATCATTTTAATGCATTTTGTTGGACTGTTGAGATTAAAAAACATAACCATTGCCCGCTTTTCTAAAAAGGGGAAACATCTAACAGGGTCCGCACATTTTGCGCAAGGCCAACTTAGTTTCCCCTATGATAAAATGTTGAAAAGCAGAGAAAATCCCTGCCTTTAGCTAAGAGGTAACACTCTTCAAGTAAATGAAGTGCCGTCGGGCTCCTTTGGCAGATGTGTGTGATGCTCATCGTCTTGTTCAGCTGGAGGCTCTGAGAACTGCCTCTAGCAGCACAGTGCTCAGCTCTGACAGAGCAGGGAAGAAGATGAAATGAAGTAATTAATCCACAAGGAGCAAGGGCTCCATGTCGTCCCTGGGGGAGGGCTATGCTGGAGTTTTCACAGTATGTCGCCCGTGTCCCGGTAACGTGAGATATTGCCATGAAGAAGGGAGGTGGAGATTAGAGGGATAGAGTAGGAGACAATCGTCTGTGGGCTCTTTAATCCCAGAGAAGAGGCCTTCCTCTTATCTTTGTTGTAAAAGTGGTTAATTTACAAGCCAGGAACTGGATAATTGACTCTCATTTTCAGTGAAATAGATTGCTCCTGGGGCTCTAGACTGAAGAAAAAGAGAATGACAAGTTGCCCCAAATGGTATCATTGTAAAAAAAGAGAGGACAAATTTCAATCACTTTCATGATATTATGGCATAGATTACCATTAGCAAATTTGGTTTGGTAAATAAAAAAGTTTGAAAAGTAATAATTTAAAACCCAAAATGCTTTAGATTGCTGCATGCATGAAGATCTAGAAACTATATTGTCTTGCAGAGGAATTGGCATTCATCCCTTATACAAATTAAACAGAAATCTAATTAGAAATACTAGATTTCTTTAGTCATTTTATTGTAATCTAAGAACCTGATGTAATTAGTGATGAGGGCAAATTTCCGAGAATCATTTTTGTGGAAATGGGAATGGGGGTGACTTGAATTTGTGGTTCTCGATGAGTGTTTAAGGTCTGCCTGGTTTGTGGTTAGCAATTGTTACGCATATAAACATTGAATTTCAATTAACACTACCATGGCCTGGAAAATAAAATTAATTATAAACTGTAGTAGATCAAATGCATTTCAGCATGGTAAGAGCTTCTTCATCACCCATACCCACACTGCAGAAATTTTGAAAGCTGGTATTATGCATTCCCGACCTCATTGTCAGTCTTTGCATCCCTGTGATATAAGATTTCCCCCTGACTTGAAGATTGTCCTTTTACTCCTCATCACGTTAAACCTTAAGGATTACAATGATAATTGTTCTTTATTCATACATGTAATTATTAGTTGCTGTTTTCTTAACATTATTTGTTATTAAACTGAACATAAAGCCCGCATGATCCGCTTGCTGTAATAGCTGTGATTGCAAAAAGCATGATAATAGAAAAGATACTATAGCTGTTGGTATTTCCAAATGCAGTGAAGCGTCACTCCATGCAGCCAAACAGAGTTGTGCAGCTTCCAGAAAACATTTGGTTTTAGTAGTTCCCTTGAAACCCATTTCTCGACTGTTTCTGGGGAAGACCACTTGGAATAATATGCCCTAGGGTTATATAGCAACATTACAGTCTCAAAAGCAAGAGGAAAAAAGTTTGATCTTGTTGTAAAATTGCTCTAAGATGTAATCTGTCATTTTATACAAGGGATACTCCAAAACCTTAAGAATTTTGTTAAAAAATGCATTTGTATTTCCTCAGGAAATCTCAAATTATCAGTCTCACTGTGTCAGGCGCAGGCTTCAACAGGAGCTCACACAAGGGCTACTTACATTGTCAGCGGTTTGAGGTCAAGGTCATTCTGTCTTTAGAGAAGAAATCATTTCAAAGTTGCAAAGCTGGAATGAAAGTTGGAATAATTGCTCTCTCTTTGCATTTGTATTCCTTTCACCTTTGGTCATATGGGGAAATTTTATGATCAGACTGAGTCCTATAATCATAGCATGGCAGGGTATTCTTTGTCGCAACAGTCCACAGGATGTCCTGTTCCCCTTGATATACTGCTACTGTGAGCCACATTTCATTGCATTTTATTTTGCCCTAGAGACTTTTCAACCTGTCTTTATGCACCTATGCTTTATATGGGTCTCCAGTGGGAAACCAACCTTAATAAGATTTTCCGTCAAAGCAGGCAGTCCATGAATTGCTACAGGGGAGTCTGGTGCCAGGGAGGCCCTTGATTGCTATCATTAGAGTTGGTTGAGGTCAGGCCTCCTGGAATGTGGAGGAGAGTCTTCCCACCAGGACAGTTTGTGGTCAGAGCATAGTGGGGTTAGAAAAGGTTGGTTTGGGTTCTGAAGTAAAGCCAGAGATTTTTTCCCAGCTCTCCTAGAGAACAGTACAAAGGCTACTTAAAAAAAAACACAGACCTGTCTGCTCTGAGAATTCAGAGCTGCTGGTTTCAAGTGGTTCTTTCCATGCACAGTGCAAAGAAGTGTCATCGCAGGGAAAATACTTGGCCTCCTGGCCTCCATCCAGTCTTCAGATGGGATGTAAAACAATAGACCTGCTGTATATGGCTCTGCAGCAGAGGAGGTTGTTGTAGTTTATCTGCTAGTCTCTCTGTATTATTTTATATGAAATTAGAAAATAATAAAGCTTACAAAAGAGAGGAGAATTTTATACCTTCTTGCTTATTTGTTCCTAGAACCTTATTGATCCAAAGATCTCACCCAGTTGTTTCTTGAAGAATTTCAGAGAGTGTGCTTTCACAGCAATGGCTGGGCAGTTTCACAGCGATGGCTGTGTAATTGTCTGCTGTCTTCTTCCATCCATCCATTTTCTAATCACAATGGACACAAAGTAGGATACACCCTACACAGGGCTCACACAAACAACCACACTCTCTCACCAGGGCCAGTTTCCCCAGAAAGCCAATTAACCTACCAGTATGTCTTTGGACCGTGGGATGAAACTGGAGGAAATCCACAGGAACATGGGGAGAACTTACAAACTCCACATAGATAGCAGCCCAAGAATTGAACATAGGACCCCAGCGCTACAAGGCAGCAATGCTAACCACTGCACCAATGTGCCTCCCTGCTGCATTACTTGTTATTGCTAAAAGCATAAGTAACTCAAAAGCATTCGGGGGAAGACCTGTTAAAGAAATCAGAAATGGAAATTTCACTGCTGTACATTTGCCTATAAATCACTTTCTCATTTTCTTTTTTTAGACAGAGATTAAGCTTAGTTAGCATATTCCACTTCTGCCCAATCAGGGAGTTCAGTGACCTCTCAAATCCACTAGGAGTGCATTAACGGCACCTAATGCAATAAACAAATATTGCATATGCTTTCACATGCTTAATTATCAAAAAATAAATAGGAAAATGCATTTTGTAGAGAAAAGCACTACTTTTTGCTTTAATAAATTATGCTCATACACCTCACCCCACATAACCATTAACACTTTATTTCTCAAATCCATGTGTCCATGTTTCAGGAAGAAACTTTCTCTTGCTGGTTTCCTGAACACCTATGGACCCTTGGTGTAATACTAAAAATGTTATCAGGAGATATGCTTTAACTTTCTACCTACAGGTTAAGTATGGAGTACACTGTTGCATAGCTGTATGCATAAAGCTATGTTGTGTTACCTTCTACTAATTAAGATATACACTATCCTCTGACATTTCTCCACTGCAAACTAGTAATAAGAGCCTTTTTCTGACTAATCATCCAGTGATATCAGTTAGTGACTATATTTCTTGCAGGTCCAGTAGTGTATACACACTCATACTGTAAGTGTAATTTTCCCTGTAGATTATGGTATACAGAAATGTTGCAACTCATTTTGAAGAAAGACATCGGGTTGAAACAAGATCCATCTGAAAATGTTTGTCTAGCTTTCATTAACAAGAATGTTGTCTTTCTTTCTCAGGAAACATTTTCTTTATTAACAGCATGTTTCCATATACAACACAAAACGTGATTTTTGTGGAAAATATCAACTTATGATATGGCAGCAAAGAGCATATAGAAATGCTTTAGAAGTTCATAGTCAAGCCAACGTCTTGTCTTTGATGTGAAATTACTTTATTGAAATGCATCCTTTAGGTATGCCACCTTCACTTTAAATGAACATTTCGTTTGCTGAGTAGCACAGACAATGAGAATTATTCCCAAAGGAGCTCATCATTGTTCTCTTCCAGAAATGTATGTACTGTACTGTATGTGTAACTTGATAATGTGAGACATACCGTATTTGAGTTAACATGTTCAGTGTTCAGTGTGTGGTAATTTGTTTGGTTCGAGTGAAGTTTTATTTAACTTCTGCTCAGGGAAAAGTGTGGTGTGGACGGTTGAGGAGAGAATGTAGGCTCGCGCTGTGTCCGTTATTCTTTTTCTTCTTGCTTGCTTGGTCGGCTAGTTTGTTTTTGTTTTTATCAATAAAGTTTGATAATCGGCCAGTGAAAGCTGTTTTCCTTCACATGAATGCCTGAAACCCTATAACGAACCCAGGATTTTACAATACAAAGCATATATAAAATAATTAGAAACAGAATGAAGGCATACAGTATACTACCCTGGTTTTATTTAAGACTTAGGAGAGGAGATCTGGGAAGATGTACTGTATTGCTTTATTCCTGAAAAATAAATAACGAATTGATTTTTTATTTTGAATTTTACATTTTGAAGGTAAAATGTTATGTTTACTTTAGTGCTGACAAAAGGGAAGAGAAAACAAACGATTTCTGCTCAGTTATGTTTCTCTGCTTTCTCATACTTCAGCTCTTATTAGACAGCGCTTTGTCACAATGCCCAATGTATAATTTTCAAGCGTTTCTGGTTGGGGTTTTTTTCCTAAAACACATGAAAGCATCTTCTCAGGATTTAGCGCACAACTGGTCCCACTTCATAGGAATGTGTATTTTAATGTGTCTCTTTGCAGTGGGTTGATTCACACAGACACAGAATACAATCTTGATTTCAATTTGGTACAATCAGTATTCATGTGGAGATCACCATGTACCCTAGAGAAAGGAAATAGGCCTGTCAGTAGATTTGAATGAGTGCCTGCAGAGGTGAGTGGGTTACACTGTGTGGGTTTGAGACTATTTTTAAATGTTGAGTGAATGAGCAATTATTCTTCTTATCATTGTGATCATTGATATTTTTAGCTATTCAGGCTGTTTCCGGGAAACTTACGTTTTGTGCTGTTGCTTAGTAAGTTCATTTAAAAAGGTATGAGAAGGAAAACTTTGTGATGAGGCAAAGTCACTTTCTGATATGAACGCTATCTTCAGAAACCCATGTGTTAAACAAAGAAAATGAATATGTGTCGAGTTCATTTCACCTACTGACTCCCACAATGGAATTCACTGTGCTGCATGGCCCTTTAATTAAATTAGTAAATCAACGCAGGGATTTGATGCACGACTTAGCGCTCAGTACTTTATTCGTAATCCGATCATGTTTCCAGTACATCTTAGATTATTAGGTTAGGGGATTCCCTGCCAATGAGTTTTTATTACGTTACTTAAAAGAGTCTGTTCTGGAGAAGCAGTGACCCCTGTGAAGTTTGTCTTGTTTCCCATCCCTCTTCAGTTATGGTCTGATTATAATGCACTGCATGTTATCACTTAGGAACTGTATTTGGCTCCATTTCCGACGCAACACCTGACAAATTTTAATTATAAGGTGAACAGGGATCTATAGAGGCATTTTATAACTCAGACAAATGAAAAAGAAGCCTAGTATTGAATTCCCTGTTGTTGGAGGACAAGTAAGGGTAAGGAAATGAATTCCTTAGTAAAGAGGCTCAGAAGATAACTCCCCTATTTCCAACCTTTAATAGCTTCTGAAATAGCAGGTTTGCTGTTGGAAAGAATATATTAAGAAACTGTCACTCAGCATGGTAAAGACCATCTGGAAATGTATATTCATTGTCTTTTATTAGGGACGAGAAAGGGTCTGATCACCTTTGGGTAAGCACCAAATTTATTACAGAAGAGTTTTGTACGGCCCAATTATAGTTTGTGGTCTTTACCTGATGTTATTATCCATCTATCCATTTTCTAACCGCTTCAAGTAATTCTGGTTGTGGGGGGAGCTGGAGTCTTTCCTGGCAAGCAACAGGCACAAGGTGGGATACACCCTGGACAAGACACCAGTCCATCGCAGGGCATACACAGACAGACGCACATACTCACACCAGGCCAGTTTTCCCAGAAGCCAATTACCCTATCAGTATGTCTTTTGAATGTGAGAGGAAACCAATAGCTACAGTAGTGGCAAAGCTGCCCCTCTATGGTGATATCAGTCTAATCTTTGCCTTCTTTCAGAATGGCTAACATAGGATTATCTCACAGTTTAGAGGAGGGAACTAGATTGCGAGGACAGCAATCTTATCTTTCGTGACTTGGCTTTTTTGCATGTGTCTTGCATGTGTCTTGGAGGTGCAAGGTCTGTAAATACTATTGTTGCAATGACAGGGCTATCTTGGAAATGGGTCACTGGCCCCACAGAACCTTGAGAAAGTGCTGCAACTGTCTTCATGGAACAAACATACACAATGATAGCTTATCAGAGGCTAAACAAAGACCATATAGTCTCTTTCATAACCAACCATGTCCGCCCAAGCGTTACCAATTACCTTCTGACGTGAGATCGTAAACTGCTTTATTAAAACCCTGCAGTCTTCTTGGGCTTCTATTTAATACAATTAAAGACGTCCTTTTCTTTTTATTCTTCCTGGGGCTGCTTAGCCATATAATTAAATCGCTGTGCTAAGCGTATTTCTGAACTGCTCAAAAAGTATTTTTTATTGTCATTCATCTAATATACAATTGTATTAAAAAACAAAAAATGCTCAGTTCCGAGCTACTTGAAAACGGGTGTAAAGTAAATGTTTAGAACAAAGACAGATGTTGTATCTTGGAATCACACAGCATGGCAAAGATTGTGTTGTAGATCATTGAAAACCATAGTAAATTTCTTTAATTCAATTCAATTCAAGGTGCTTTATTAGCATGACAGATGGGTTCAATCAGTGTTGCCAAAGCAAATAAAAATAATAAAATTAACATGGAACAAAACAAAAAAATTAATTAAAATAAAATCTACAGACATATTACAGACATTTAAAACAAAGACATATAATAAAATATTTACATATACTTACATATAAAGATATATTTACATATATCTTTATCTCTCTCAATTTGTCCTGATTGTCATGTCTTTTTTAGGAATCTAACCTAGGGCTGATAATAAACTGCTAAATTAGTTTATGAGGGCATCACACTGCTTTGTAATAAGTGACTAATTAACTAATGTTTTGATATTACATTTTTATGAAATGGCAAAAGCTTTTCCTACTGAAATTACTGTTTCTTAGTGTATATTTTGTACACAATTATTGAAGATGTTTTCATATCAGTGACACACTTTGAATGACTTATCTGCAGCATGAATATGTTACTATAAAATCCCAAAAGGGCTAAGTATGGTCAGTAGCCCATGTGCCATGCTGTGTTCAGCTGAAGTATGGTAAACAGTAGGCACGCTGAACTAACATCTTGCACAAACAGGCATTTTTAAGGCAACAGGCACAACATTGTTGAATTAGATAAGATCACTTTATTAGCCATATACCATTTCTTGCATTAGGAATTTGTCTTTTCGCATACCCCAAGTTGCTCTCTATGAGACACACAGACAGGGAGAGAAGCTTGGAGTCAGAGCTCAGGGTCAGCCATTTATATGGCACCCCTGGAGCAGCTGGGGTTAAGGGCCTTGCTCAGGGGCACGACGGAGTAGGAGTCCTCTGCCAGCCGCGAGACTTGAACCAGCAACCTTCCAGCCACAGGCACAGATCCTTAGATAACATTTAAATAACATTTCTACACTGTTTATCTGTTTACAATTTTGTGGGAAAGGTTTTGTTCTTCTCTGAAAGATGCTACATATGTGCTAACAGTTTAATTGGTTAGCATATAGGTCATATAGGGTAATACCCCTTTCAATTCTTAAATTGATAAGCTGATTATTTGTCAGTGGAACTCAATTTCTTTTTATATGCTGAAAACAGTGTAGGGAGGTTTAGTTATTACATGACTGACAGACATTGTTCTACTGGAGATACCTTTCTACGGGAGACCCCCTGTTTTTTTCCTGTCTATTTTTCACAACTACATTTACAATAGTGCAAAAGATGGCAAACAGATACCAATCTACCAGTATTTGAACAAGGAAAGGATAGTAAATTGTGAAATTATGGACATGTACAGTATACATGCCTAAAAAAAACAGGGTGATTAAACAGTGTATGATGTACTGTATTCATGGTTGATGAAACTATGATAAAATGCATGGCTCACTCTAATGCAGATTTTGTTTTGGCAAAATTATATTAGGAACATTTAATAAAAGACAAGACATTCTACCAATGAACTATGCCTCATAATGCATGATATCTACAGTACTATACATTTTATTAAAACATTTAAATCATTATGGGATTCCCAAACAGCCTTCAGGCTGTAAAGGCTGTTTCTTAATAAGCATTAGTTTTCTAGCAAATAATTACTAATTTACTGCCTCTATGGTTACAGGAATTAAATTATAAGATGACGTCTTTCTAGCTGTCTCCTGATGTTGGATTTAAGCTTGCTGTTTTGAACCCTCTGGCACTGAGAGCTTCCATTTAATAATGTTAAAGATGAAAGTGAAGTGTCTATTTTTATTAAAGCCTTGTTAATATACTGAATAAAAGCCAAGCTTGTTCTTGTAATTAGAATCAGACTGCTTTTGTAGAATTAACAAAGTTGCATTTGATTGGCCTCGCTTTCGGAGATTGGTACTATTCATGTTTGACTTAATAATAATTCCTTACACTTATATAGCGCTTTTCTGTCCACTCCACTCAAAGCGCTTTACAGGTAATGGGGACACCCCTCCACCACCACCAATGTGCAGCATCCACCTGGATGATGCGACGGCAGCCATAGTGCGCCAGAACGCTCACCACACATCAGCTATCAGTGGGGAGGAGATCACAGTAATGAAGCCAATTGACAGATGGGGATTATTAGGAGGCCATGATTGGTAAGGGCCAATGGGAAATTTGGCCAGGATGCCGGGGTTACACCCCTACTCCTTTCGAGAAACGGCCTGGGATTTTTAATGACCACAGAGAGTCAGGACCTCGGTTTTACTTCACATCCGAAGGACTGCGCCTGTTTACAGTATAGTGTCCCCCTCACTATACTGGGGCATTAGGACCCACATGGACTGCAGGGTGAGCGCCCCCTGCTGATCCCACTAACACCTCTTCCAGCAGCAACCTTAGTTTTTCCCTGGAGATATGGCTGCTGGCATGTGATATGGCTGCTGGCATGACTTGACTTGGTGATATGGCCGCTGGCATGACTTGACAACTAGACTGTCTTTGTGGATTTCTAATGTTCTGCTGGTGACTGTTCGCCTAACAGAAAAAGAGAGATGTGAAAGACAGACCTGCTTTCCTGTTTTGACCATAAAACACCAACAGCTGTTCCTGGAATTCACAGGTTTGTGCATTTGTTAACATCTGTTTACCCAAATGTTAGCTGTTTGAGACCACCGGGTTCCACCACACCTCCTCCCTGCAGTTACTCCTCCCTGCAGAACTGTACTCTGTTCTCCTTCTGACAAAATCAGCCAATTATTGTGACAGCCAAGGTCCACTGTAATTCAGGGTTCCCTGTCAATGGCTTAGGCTGTACTCAGTGGGGTATGGACGTCTGTACAATATGTGGTTCATTACAAGACATGGCAGTGGAGTCTCTGAGTTTGGTGAGGCAGAGCAGTAGCTTGCTGCAGGCTTGAAAGAGTAGGCTGTGGGAGACTCAGGCTTAGCATTCCTGGGGCACCAGCACCAATCTTAGGCTTTATAAGCAGTAGTGGCCCAAGGTACCATCTGACCTCTGAAGGATATGTATAGACAACCTTGCTGTACAGGTAAAATACATGGTCCTGCAAAGGGAGAACAAAGTCATCACAGCAATCAAATGCATAAAAAAATTGACTGCATTGACTTCAATAGAATACCAGGAGCTTCCTGCTGTAAGGTTTTTAAATTCGTATTCTGATTTATTATTTTTCACTTCCACAAGCATCTTGCTTATTTCATACTCTCTAGTATTGCACAGGCTAATGTGATTACAGTACTAATTGCATCATCTGAACTTATCGTCTAACCACTGTGAAAGGATGCTAAATGTATTCTAGATATCATTTTTTAAATATGTACATTCTTACATATATTTTATACAGTACTTATACTGGTTGATTACTGTATGTCAAGGAGAAAAGAATAAACAGACTCTGCCAAGATTTCCTCTCTCTGCCCGTCAATACTTTAACACTCTTTTCTTAGTGAAGATGTTTTGTTAACTGATTTATGTGTCTGTCATAAAGAGTAAGCAGTTACAACCATGTATGTTCAAAGCACATTCAGTATCAGTGACTGAACTTGCTCTGTTCTTCAGTGCAGTGCAGGTCCATAGTTGTCCTGGTTCAGAAGAAGATTTGTCTAATGTGACTAGAAGACTCTCTCCCAACACACAAGACAGTCCCAGAAAACCAAAACGGTGTAAGAAAGCAGTAGATGAACACAAGTTAGCTGTTCTTATCTCTACGTACTGCCCAATACAAAGGCCACTAATGGTATTGGCTTTACTGGACAGGATTTTGCAAGTGCCTCATATTTATTGTACTGACAGAACCAATCCTGTCTTTCTTAGTTTATATTCCTGGATGGTGCTGTCAGAAAATAAAAGTTCCCAGAAAGGCAGTTGCGTAGGTCATGTGCTGTTTTTGCACTGGTTTTCAGAGCATAAAACGGTTGTCAAGTTAAATAGATAAAGTAAAAAAACAAAGCCGTAAGAGAGAAATATGTTGCAGTAACCAGAGTTGTTTTTTTATTTTTATATTTCTTATTATATTCTCTTTGTGCTGTAGTACGAATTTTGCAATGAGACATGAAGTAAAATGAAATGTGAAGTGCCTTGTTAGCTGGTCGTTAATTTAAGCATATGTCATGCACTTTACATGAAACATGTAGTGCTATTGTAATTTGCATGCATGATTAAAAATTATCCTCATGATAGTGTTGCAATGCCGTGGAAAAGGTTTTTCCTGAATGCAATTCCTGTCTTTTGTTATGAGAGAGATTGTCTCTGTGTATGAATCATTGAGCAACAGATTTGTCTGCTGTAGTTGTAGTGTGGTCCCTCTCAGAATACACATAGAAAATTAAGGACCCATGATAAGGAATTCAACTTCAGTTGAGGTAGAAATTACATTTATTCATATTAACTTAACTAAACAAGATTTACCTGATAATGAGAAAGTCTACTTTTTTACAACTACTGTAAAGTAGCACATGCAATTTGAACCACAAGGTCTTGCAAGCACGAATAATTTACTGATGTTTAATGATAATATTAAAGCTATTGGGATCACATTACCAATGAAGCTGGCAACCTCCTCTGTGACAAGGTATGTCACAATGATGAAAGAAATTAAGAAGATGCCGAAACCTCATCCTTTCCTAATTCTAGTTTGCTAAAATTCAAATTACTGGTCAGGCATTAACATTGTGATACTATAATATGATTATATAATATGTGTATTTAATGTAGATGAACATTTTATATAGTAAATACAATTGAAATGCATCTTAATAGGGAGATGTGTGATAGCTTAGATTTAAGTAAAAATTGGGACACTGTAAGGAAAGAATTGCATTTTTGTACTGGGGTCTGCATGATTGATATGGTAAAAATCTGTCACAGTTGGTTTGAAAGTTTTCTGCCCAAGGCTAGTTAATAAAAATTGATCAAATTATTAGTTGATGTTGGAATAACTTTTAGCATGCTTGTGAACACAGTACAGAGAAATAGCCCTCTGTTTCTAAGATGCTGAGTTTAGTACTGTCAGGGTGATTTTCCCATTCAGACATGTATATTGCAATGCTTCTTCACATTATAAAGGAAATTCAACTCTTTCATAGCAGTTAAAATTCTGAAGTCAAAAAGAGATACAACATTATAGTCCCATGTTATTGTTCAGGGCAATTCACTCAAGCACAAATGCTATATGAAGTGCCTTGCATGCTTAAGTAACCCAAGGCAGAGATTATGTTAAAAAATGCATGCCTTTTCACTTTACTTACCCGATCTTTTCCAGAAATGGCAAAATTTCCATTTCTTAAAAGTCATACTGACACAGCATGTCTCACATTGTTAGCAAAGCCCCCGAGGGTGGCTGGAGAAGTCTTGTTACAGGTTCATGGAGGGGTCAGGTATATGCAGCTAATATTTTGTTTTTCACACCCTCAGCAAAGCTGTCAAAACTGTTGTCACAGTCTGGTACTGTAAGTATAGATTGGTTAGTGCCTCCAGACATGCAGGTCATAATATTGCATGTGCAGCCTAAATATTTTGGCTGAGTTCTACATGTTGGCATGGCAAAGCTCAACCTGCTTACAGTTAATGATTTTGTGATGCCAAAAAATAAACAGAAATCAGCAACTCCTGGGCACTGCTCTGATCCTTTATTGAACATCAGACATTGAGGTTGCACCTGGAATGTAAGCCAGATCTAATTTTTAATGTACTATCACTTAAATGTTTATGGTTCTCTTTAACGTGTACTGTATATAGAGAGAATATTCAAAAGTATTTCTAAAATGAATTGTTCAAATCTCTTAAGCAAAATTTTGCTCACTGCTTCTAGTTTGAAAATAATTTCTTTAGCTACTTTCAAACAATTCTCTTTTGCACTCATGCCTTTTGAAGTTCCCAGAACACAGTTGAGGGTGTTGTGTTTGCACCATCAGGAGTTGTTCAGCTGGGTTTCCCGAAGAACCAAGGGATGCACAATCAGACATCCAAACTTATTCCTTCTGAGCTAAACCAATGGCCTCTGTGTCTGTGCCTGACAGCTCTGGGGCCCTGACATAACATGCTGTGGTTCATGACTCTGGTATCCTGGGCTTAGAGCCGCACGGCTGGTTTGCATGTCTGGAGCGGCTGCACATCAGGCTAGGGTTCCTGTTGCGTGCATTCCCTGCCAGTGTCTCACGCTATTCTGGTCCCTAATTAAACTTTGTGGTTACACTCAGCAGCACAGGAAGGTCCTCCTAAGCTAGGGAGGGGGACTGAAAACCCACTGTGCTGCTTGCTTCAAGATAACTCAAATTCACTGCCTTTTCCTCATGACTGGCTTGGGCTCTTTGAATGATAGGGGCCTTTTAAATTTTGACAGTCCAGGACTTTCCTCTTATCCTCGTCTTTCCAAAGAGGGTGACCCATTTTAGCTAGCACTCACCCTGTGTAGTTTTGCTCAACGGAAACCTGTGTCTGTTTCCACACAATAAAATGCTTGATGGGTTCTGGCTTGTTATTTAATTTTGCATGAAAACATATGGTAACATGATAACATATTTGATATAACTGTCAAATTAACTCACTTTTGGGGATTTGTCATTATTTGGATCATTATTTGTCTTTAGTTAAATACTGTATATATAAACAGTACTTAATATATATTTATCTCCTTTTTCCTAAATAAATTTTCTGAACTTTTCTTAATTTGAAATTTTGGAACTGTCTTCAAAATTGCTGTAATTGCAATTTTATCAAATGTATTTTGTAATATTTGTAATATGAGTGCCACTTTGGTCCAAACACTCTGGTAAGTCATGCCTTCCCTTACATTTACAAACTCTATTGGCTTTTAGTTTAGTTCTAGACTGTAGAACTAAAGTGTAGAGCACTTAGCATGAAGCAGACCAGAAGTCAGAGTTTACAGGATAGTGTCAGATTGTCAGTCATTGGGCTAAAATGAGTGAGGGGTTTACAAAGCAGAAAGAGTTGGTTTGTCTCTCTCCTAGCTTCAGCTAGGTAATAAAAGTATTCTGACAAAAGCCAGTTGTATTTAGTAAGTAGCAAGAGACTAGCATTAGAGAATAGTGGCATTCTTTTAAAGCAATTAAATGAGCCAGTTCACCATAAAATATGTCTATTATCCAATACCAGGAGGAGGACTGGAGGTGCCCTTCAGTTATACCATGCAACATCATATTCCAGACTTTAAGATAATATAGTGTAAATAACAGTGGCATCTCCTAGATATATCCTAAGGTTCTGTGCTGGCTAGTAACTATTGCACCAGAGTAGAGAGTATTCTTAAGCACACTATCAGGTTACCAAATTATACGTATTAAAGTTCAGGGAGTCAAAGTGTCTCCATTACAGGGGCTGAACCAAAAAGAAGAAAAAAGAGCATGTTTTATGTTTATTGTTCTTTCAAAGCTGAATTCAAAACTCCCCAGTCTGTTATTTACTTCTACAAGACGGCATCATTACAAACAGAATTTTTTTAATGTCCCCTCCCCCACCCACAACATTGGCCTTTGACATTAGAATGTCCTGGAATGTATGTCTGACCTAAATAAAGTAGAGCAGTTTTAAGTTTTCAGATATGATCTTGAAGTTCAGTTTATGGTTTTGAAGGTGTTCTAGATGCATCTCTATAGCATGTCTTTGTTAAAGTAATAGAATAGAAGATCTGAGGTTCAGGTAGATATTTTACCATCTTAAGATCAATTGTGATGATGTTAATGGCAATGTAATGCCATTAATGTTGACAGTATTATTAGTGAAGGGGAGACGGCGCTTGCCTGAATAACAGTGTGATACTCATTGTGTGCTGCAAGTAAGACTGAAGCACACAATGAGTATCACACTATATATTATATATAGATTTAGAAAATATTTTCATCCCCTGAATATGAGGTTTTGTAAGCAAATGGAAGTATACAAAAAAAGTTGTGTCTACCAAGACAACTAATATGTTAGTAACTACCATACAGTGGATATAAAAAGTCTATACACCCTTATTGAAATTGCAGGTTTTTGTGATGTAAAGCCAGAAATCAAGATAAATCATGTCAGACATTTTTCCATCTTTAATGTGACCTTGCAACCAACAAAACTCAAGAGAAAAACAAATAGATAATTATTAGGAAAAATAATTGAAATTAAAAAACCTACAACACCCTGAAATTCAAAGTACCTTGGGAATCTGTCCCAAAGATCTTTAAAAGTCCTCTCTGGTATTTTATAATAGTAGAGAAAATAATAAGTAGCCCTCAATAAATCTCAATTTTCCCCTTAAAGTTACATTTTTGCAATGTTTGATAATTTCAGCATAGTAGCCATGAGACAGAATGCATAATAATTAAAATATGTATATGCATATGTATCAGGTAACAGATATTTTATTGCAAAATGAATGGTACTGTAATCAATCTATCATGATTGATTCATACACTACTTATTCTGTGACACAGAAAGGAGTACAATAAAAGCATTTTTTTTTGCATTTATGTAAAGTCTTTTGTATCCTGCTGTGATCACTTGAGGAAAAAGAGAAAAAATATCTATTGTCTTTTTAAAGTACTAACCTTTTTGGTAAAGACAGCTTTTTCTGAGAAAGTGCCACAGTAAGTGGAGGGTTTCTAAATGGCTGTTTAATTTAAAAGCACATTTCAGCCTGTCCTACTCTGCATCTCGCTCTTGAATCTGCAAGAGCCTTACTGCTCAGAACTACACAGTGCACTCTGTGAACTCAGATGAACCTCCCTGCCAAACAGCTCACTGTAAACCATATGGGAGACAATTAGAAAAAACATCAAATAAAACAACTTCAAAACTGTCCAAACGTTCCAACAAAATAGGACAAATGACCCATGATTCTGTTTGCCATCAATGCTAATTAGGTATATTAGGTGTACATTTTGCTTAATATAGTATATTTCTTCCAGTCTGGTATAATCTTTTTCAGATTAACTGGCATGTCTTGAAACATACACTGTAATATAGTAAAATAGATTTGGGGTAGATGAAGTGCGCCATTTGTCGTTTTTCTGGATAGTCTGTACAATTTTTTTGTTGCTTGTGTTAGATTAATATGCCTTTCCTTTGGGTTAACTGCTCATAGCTCCGCTGTGCCCCATTTTAAGGGAGCCAAACTAATGGGCAGGGAAGGGTGACCCTCTAGGGGAATAATGGTGTCCTTTAGTCTGCGTCACAGAAAGGTCGGAGGTTAATGCTGCTAATGAATTTACTGCCTACTGAAATCACAGCTGAATGTCTTTATGTCAGTATCCTTAAAAAACCTAAGTTCCCATACCACTGCAGGTGGTCAGTGTAGTATAGTACATCACTGAGAGAGCAGGACCTTACTTGTAGAAAATGCATGGAGAAAAACATTAAAATATACAGGGTATATTCAGAGTATGGCTACAGGGTATCGCCAACCAGTAATCTCCCTCATCGTGTCCTCTCTGCATTTATAGATCACATATAAACAACAATAGATGGTTTATAAAAGCACCCGGACTGATGTAATTTAACAAAATGCAACCTCTGTACAATGCACAGCTCAGCTCAACTGTATAACTCAAAGGGAGATCTTAAGGGAAGATATTTAGTCAAGGGATTTCCAGGGATTCCCATCTTGGGATGCTTAAGGGTAGAAGCAAACTGTACTAACCTGTTTGGTTTGCCAAAGACATGAGTTAGGGTCCTTGTTCTGTTGAAATGTTGTCTTGGGCTCCGATTTTCTGCAGCATAGAGAAGTGTTTCATACTTACAATAATCCTTACATCTGCAATTACTGACGTCCTTTTGCCCCAGATATATTTTTTTCAGTTTGCTTGATGTTGAGCAGAGTCTGAAATGGTTCATCAGCAAACATTTATGTTTTTCCATTACCATCTCCTTTTATGCTACTGGCCACATATACAATTTTTAATCTTTGTTTTCTTTCTCCTTGTTTTTATTTTTTTTTCTGACTTATTGAGTGTTAGGGAATTTGTCATTGTGTGTGTGATTATTGTCATTTTTCTTAGAAAAATGAAAAAGGCAATGTTCTGGCAAGGTAATGTTTCTAGAGTGTTTTTTGGGGGGTGATATGCTAACCATGCTTTGAAAAGCAATCAACAAGTCTTTTGCTATGAAACAGGGGCTGCTTAATGGAAAAATGACTGGTTAAACTGTATTGGAAAACCAAGTCATGGACAGAGGAGAACATGAAACAAAGGTGTAGTTTTCCATTAGGACTCTGCTGCAGTTGATTCCATCTCATTTTCCAGATTGAGCAGCCTTTTTCCAGACTGACTGATGGTGTACCTGACTGATGAAGATTGGAAAAAAGACCTCGATATGTTAAGACTGAATAGACAGGATAATGAATCTCGAACATGAGGTTTAAACAGCTCTGCTGCCTTTAATGTTATCTGGGAGCCTCCAGTTTGTTCCCAGCTAACGGACATGACACATGGTCATTCTAATGAGAGCTCAGGTTAATAACCTTTCCGAGGCACTTGCATTTTGTGTCGACCAGACGTGACCTTGGGGTATACCTAGAAAAGCCACTCTGTGATAATTGTGACCTTTGACTTACAAGGTAATCATGCTCTGACAGTGTCATCTTCTCTCCTTAACAGTGAAAACAAATTAGCGGCCCACAAATCAGTGGGCTAGAGGAGTGCAGGAGAAGCTGCAAAATGAATCTTAAAGGCTTTTATAACCTTGCCACTTTCTCTTGGAGCTTGGCAGTTAAGTGTGACCAGAAAGGAATATATAAAATATATAAAGACAGCTACTTCTGATAAATGCTGCATCAGCCTACCATTATGACACACAGCAGCACTGCAGTGCACAAGAGGCTCAGGCAATAGAGACATGTGTGCTGGCCCTGTTGAGTAATTTGTCAAACCATCTACTCTTAGTAATATATATTTTTTTACCTGTGCTTCTTCTCCTGATCAACCAGAAGAAAGTACTGCTATATACAGCACTTTGTTACAGTTTATGTTCAGTATAAATTTATGTGGAATTAACACAAATTGTCAGGTAGTACAGTACATAGCAAAGTAGCTTTATCCTTCTCAGACATGCCAGTGTTTCTATTTTTCAGAATCTCAGAATAGGAGTTTTGTCACATTTTTTCACATCAGAAATTAAGAACTTGGAGCCTATGACTATTCTATTTCCAAAGTCTGCATTTATGAGTGACAGTTTAACATTTCATACTCTTCAATGCTGTGCACTTGGTATGCCTAAGAAACAGTTGGCTTAAGAGTGTCAGGAAACCGATTGGTAGAATACGAGGATCCTTATGCGTAACCATGAATCCCGCAGAATGCAGAGTAGCACAGGCACAATCCAAAAGATGTAATCCAGGGGCTTGGTCAATTAGGGAGGCAATGAGTCCGGTCACCAGGGAAATCCAAAAGACAATCCAAAAACAAAATCCAAAAGGCGAGGTCAAAAGGCGGGAGCAAGGATTCAGTACCAGGAGATCAATCAAAAGGCTTAGAAACACACACAAGAGAATTCTAAAGGAGGCTTCTCAATAGTGACCATGGGTTGGTGTGTGAGGGAACTTTAAATACTGAAGGGAAAGGGATGTGGTTGGATAATTGGTCCGGAATCTGGTGCATGTGGGAATGAGATGGTGTTCAATTAGGAATGAGACTGTGAAACAGTGGGTTTGGGAATGCAATGGCGTTTGAGAGGGAGAGTGTGGGCCATGACAGGAATGGAATGGTATGTGCGAGGGAGAGTGTGGGGTGTGACAGTACCCCCCCCCTTTAGGGTTGGCTCCTGACAACCCCATGGAGCATTAACGAAAGACATCATCAAAGAGACTGCGGTCCAGAATATCTCCCTCGCAGACCCAGGTATGTTCCTCAGGGCCATAGCCCTCCCAGTTGACTAGAAATTGCCAGCGGCCCCAGAGCCAGCGGGTGTCCAAGATCTTATTGACCGTGTAGGAAGGTAGGCAGTCGATGAGTCGTGGTGGGGGTGGAGGTGGTCGAGGCAGTCGAAGCTGGGAGAGGGGAGATCTGTGGTAGGGATTCAGGAAAGAGACATGGAAGGAGGGATGCACCTTGAGAGTCGGAGGATGGGCGAGACGATTGGTTACGGGGGTGAGCTGGGAGAGGATGTGGAAAGGTCCAATATAACTGGGTCCCAATTTATGTGAAGGCTGTCTAAGGGGTAAGTTCCTAGTACATAGCCAGACGAATTGTCCTCGTTGTAATCTGGGCACAGGTCGTTGATGATGGTCTGCGGTGGTCTTCTGTCACAAGGAGGTCTTAAGAAGGGCGGACCTGGTGTGTCTCCAAATTCTCCTAAGGAAGGTGAAGCACATCTGGAGGCAGGGAATATCCAAGTCAGGGATAGAGTCCGGGAGAAGGGAGGGTTGGTATCACAGGGACCAATAGAAGGGGGACATCCCGGTGGTGGAGGAAGAGAGAGAGTTATGGGCATATTCAGCCCAAGGGAGGAGAGAGACCCAATCGTCTTGTGAAGCGGAGACATAAGCACTGAGGTAAGTAAGAAGGTCCTGGTTGGTTCTTTCTGTCAGTCCATTGGATTCGGGATGGTAGCTAGACGTGAGAGATGTGGAAGTCTCAAGAGATTTGGAAAAATCTCTCCAAAATCTTGAAATGAATTGGGGTCCCCGATCTGATACGATATCTGCAGCAATGCCGTGAAGACTGCAGATGTGAAGAATGAATGGAATTGAAGATGGAAGAGCAGGAGGGGGAATGAAATGAGCTGACTTCGAGAACCTATCTACCACGACCATGATGGTAATCTTGCCTTGACTCTCGGGGAGATCCGTCAGAAAGTCCACAGAGATGTGAGACCATGATCTTCTAGGGATCGGGAGTGGTTGGAGTAGACCGGGCTTCTTGAGATGGGAGGATTTGGACATGGCACAGATGGAACAAGCCTGCACATACCCAGCAACATCAATCCTCATAGAAGGCCACCAGAAATGTCTAGAGATGAATTCCAAAGTACGTTTGACACTGAGGTGACCTACAAAATGTGAATCATGACCCCAATGAAGAACAGTAGAGTATATGGCATCAGGAACACAGAGCCTGTCTGGAGGGCATTGGGGGGGAACGGTGTAGTTGTGAAGGGTACGTCTGATCTGATTTTCCATGTTATCTAATAGCAGCCACGATTCTTGCAGGGGGTATAATAGGTTCAGGAGGGTCCAAAAAGCCAGGAGGGTCATGGAGACGAGATAGGGCATCAGCCTTTACATTCTTGGATCCCGGTATATAAGTAATGAAGAAATGGAACCTAGAAAAGAAAAGTGACCAGCAAGCCTGGCGTGGATTCAAGCATTTGGCAGTCTGTAACTAGGAGAGATTTTTATGATCTGTAAGAATAGTGAAAGAGTGTACGGCCCCATCCAACCAGTATCTCCATTCCTCCAGGGCGAGTTTGATAGCCAGTAGTTCTCAGTCTCCAACATCATAATTGGTCTCAGCCCGAGAGAACTTTTTGGAAAAAAAGGCACAGGGGTGGGGGATACCCTTCTCTCCATGACATATGGCACCGACTCCATTGGCTGAGGCATCCACCTCCAGACCGAATGGAAAGTTGGGATCCAGGTGATGGAGGAGGGGGGCTGTAGTGAACAGTCTCTTGAGATTAAGGAAAGCTCGGTCTGCCTCAGGGTTCCGTTTACCTTGATCAGTACTTTTTCGGGTCAGGGCGGTAATAAGGGAGACGACAGAGCTGAAATTCCTTATAAAACTGCAGTAAAAATTGAAAAACCCCAGGAACTGTTGAATTTGTTTTAAGTTCTGGGGAGCCAGCCAGTTCTGTATGGAGTCAGTTTATGCAGGGTCAGTTTCAATGCCTAGGGGTGAGAGGATGTACCCAAAGAAGTGGATTCTGGAAATATGGAAAGTACATTTTTCCAGTTTGGCGTAGAGTTTGTTCTGTATGAAAAGGTGAAGCACCTCACGCACATGAGAGACATGCTCCTGGAGACTGTGGGATAAAATCAGAATATCACCCAGGTATACCAGGACATATATGTGTAAGATATCCCTAAAGATGTCATTCATGAAACCCTGAAAGACAGCAGGAGCATTAACCAATCCAAACGGCATTACTTGGTATTCATAATGACCGTGGGTAGTAATGAATGCCGTCTTCCATTCGTCACCATCCCGAATGCGGATCAGATTATAAGCACCGCGGAGATCCAATTTAAAAAAATAGTGGCACCCTGGAGTGATTCCAAAGCCGATTAAATCAGAGGAAGGAGATAACTGTTCTTAATAGATATATTGTTTAGACCGCAATAATCAATGCAGGGTCTGAGAGAACCATTTTTCTTTTGATGAAAGAAGAAACCGGCACAGGCAGGTGAGAAAGAGGGGCGGATGAAACCAGATTCCAAGGATTCCTGAATATAGTCCTCCGTAGCCTGAGTTTCATCGTGAGAGAGTGAATAGACATGGCCCTTAGTGGGAAGAACCCCTGGAATTAGGTCTAGGGGGCAGTCAGACTGGCAATGAAGAGGGAGGGATAGAGCCTTCTGTTTACTGAAGACTAGGTGTAGAGCTGAATAGTGGAAAGGAATTTCAGAGAGGTTATGTTGAGAAATACAGGAAATGGAAACTTTCCGAGGGAGCTGACAACAATGCGAAACACAGTGGGATCCCCAGGCTGTGAGTTCCCTTTGCGACCAGGAAATGTGTGGGTTGTGCATCTGTAACCGAGGGAAACAGAACTACTGGGTGAGAAGGGGATTGGGTGATAAGGAACTGAATGACTTCCTGGTGGGTGGCACCAATTCCGAGAGTGAGGGGAGGGGTCTGCCACTTCACCAGACCAGGGGAGAGAGGGGAACCATCAAGATTGAGGAGCCAAATGGGAGGGGTGACCGGCAACCAGGGAATGTTCCAGGACGAAGCGAGTCCGGAGTCTAGAAAGTTCTCTTCGGAGCCTGAATCAACAAAAGCAGAGAGAGATCTGTCCTGTAGTCCATGACAGGGTGGCTGAGAGAAAGAGTCCAGACCCAGAAGAGGAAGATGATGTGACACTGGCCGTAGCTGTGGGTAGATAGGAGCGGGGAGGGCAGCTGGGCTCTGAGGTGATCAGGGGAACCGCAGTAAAGACAGCGCCCCTCACGAAGTTGGCAATCTCTCTCCTCAGAGGTCAGGAAGGCAGTTGGGAGGGTGTAGGAGGGTTTCGATTGTCAAACTTCCACTATTGAAGCCTGATCTCTATTTCAAATACTCAAGAGATGAAGGCTTCAAGTGAAGGAAAGTACAGGGGCAGGTGCACCACGTGAGGCAGAACTGGTGAACCAGGGCATTGTGATCCCAAGAGAGTTGAGCAGCCAGAAAACAATTCTGAACTGTAGTCCTGAAAAGAGGAAGATCCTTATGTGAGGGAAGTGAGATGTGCAGCAATAAGGTGGCGAGAGTGAAACTGCCCAAAGACGGATTGTAGAGCCATCTGAAAAAGATGTGTATGTTAGCAGTCTCGGGAGCGTTTCGAGAGAGAGATGTTCAGCCCAATCCAGAACTTGTCCAGTGAGGTAAGATACCATGAAAGCAATTCTCTCTCCATCTGTGGGGAAGCAGTCTGGGCAGATGTGGAAAGCCATCCAACACTGAGTCAGAAAGCCCTGACACTTGGAGGAGTCCCCATCAAATTTTTCCGGGGGAAGAGTGGGTAGAAGATTAACTTGTGCTTGAAGCGGGGGTACAAGAGCGGGAGCTGCAGGTTGGGGAGACAGTGCTCGTGTAACGTGGTCAACAAGATGCTGGGCTGCCGCAGTTAGCAGGCCCAGGCTCCAGAAGTGTTCTTGGAGAATAGAAAATTGATTCTGGTCCGGTGGATCCATTTTAATTAGGCTCACTATTCTGTCAGGAAACCAATCGGTAGAATAGGAGGCCATTCACTTTGATATTCACTGAGATTACTATTTACTTGTCTGTCTGTGTATTTATTGGTTGGTTGGTCTGACTGCTTGAATATTGCTGAGAATGAATTTGCCACGATGTGTTATCCGAGTAAGCAAAAAAGAAAATAAGAATATTAAAATATAATTGTAATATGTTCAGACATATAATATAAGGTGAATATAATTATATAAAATATAATTTAATATGACATTTAAATTAATAAATTATGATAATACAGTATAATTTTAATAAGCCTTTTTTAACTCTTTACACATACAGTATAGGATGAATATATACAGTAAGTCCATTTCCTCAGCTACTGTATGTCTCCATATGCTTTTGGGCTGTCTACGGCTTCTTTTAATCGTTTTGTGCTGATCTGTAGTGATTGCATGATGCTGCAGGGCAGTTATATATTACACCCAGAAAAGAGGAAAGACAACAAAATGAAAATGAATGATTTTTTGGATGAGGCCTGAACAGGCAAAAAATCTACACTTTAATGTATCTTTCAGGCTGAGCATGGGGAATAAAATGAAAGATCAGTTTTTCATCATCAGAGGAGACGCCACTGTTACTCTGCGATTGCCTGAGGGGGTCAGAGGTCAGGCGTGCTTTGATCTGTCTGTCTCAGGGGTCAGACTAGCTCAGATCAGACTAGAGGGCAGATTTTCTGCTGTAGTGAAAGCCCTGTTTACACCCGGTTGATAAAGCAATCTGTAATTCCACTGGAAACATGAGAAGGCTATAGGTATCATTGAAGGTTTGGTTAATTGGAATACCTGAAAAAAACCTTCCTTTTTTGGTCCACATTCAAATTAATAAATTAAAATTGTGTTCTGTCAATGAGATTGCTGTACCTTGAAAAAGACATTACAAACAATAGGGAAAACTTCTAGGGAAAACTATTTTTTTCCCTACAGATCATCTTAAGGGATTGCTAGATGCTGTCAAGGCCTCTGCATGGAATTTTGTGCAAACTGAGCCATGTCAGATTAATTGTTTGATGGCATTATTGATCATGTTCACATGTTAACAGTCTGTTTTACAAATCAAGGTATCTGCTTCTATAATTAATCACTTAACATGTGGTAACTGTGGGAAAAAAAAAAACATTTACAAGACTAAAAACAGTATTTCCGTGTAAATCAGAACACAGATCTTCATGGCCTAAGGATGTAATGTGTTTCAAAACCTGTCTAAAAATAGGTGGAAGGGTCACAGCAGTGAAATGTACTGTATTTGATGGTAAGATTTTGACCATACTGTATGTGTCCTAGCATAGAGCCTTCTGTGACACTCCAGATGTAAAGGGTGACTAAACTGCCTTGGCAGTTTCTCTGTGCCATTTAATAGGATTTAATTAGTCACTATATTGAGAAAAATACACGGCTTTCTTCCTCTGTCAGTAAACTGAAAGTTAGAGCTGTACAGGTTTTATTTTTATATTAGCTTATTTTATTTTAATTGTCATTATTAAGATCATCATGTATTGAGGGAGAGTAAGTTGTAGCATCACTGCCTGTGTCAGTTTCTTAAACGTGAAACGCTGAAGCTGGTTTTCTCCTTTCGTTTTGATCTGGATTGCTCTGGTTTGAGCCACAATTGTGTGGGTTTAATCGAATCAAGCCACATATCCTGGTAATGAAAAAGCACTTAAATGTTTGCAGTGTCCGTGAAGCCAGCCCAGGGATTTACATTATTGACCCTGTATCTCTATTGTGAGCTTGTGCGTGTGTTTGATTGGAGGGATTACTATGGCTATTATGGAGAAAATGGCTCTGTCCATCAAACTGCTAAAGCTCACATATCAGCTAGAACACAAACTGGGGAGATTTGCCAGGTTAAATGTCGGAGTGCACCCCGGGTTTGCTTCAGAAATCTTCCACAGGAAAACTGGATTTTGTAAATCCATGAGATCTTAAAGGTACAGCTTAAATCCTGAATGCTTTCAACTTCTTTCCAGTACAGCAATGTGGCTCAGCTGGTGCATAAAGTGAATCTTTTTTTCTGGACCAGTGTCAGTTAAGATGGGACTTTGCATGAATATAGACTAACATAAGAAAGCTGTTAAAAGGTTGTTGGTTTGGTTTGACAAGGAAAAAGCAATTTATCAAAATAATGAGATATGTCTTCTTTAAAAATGCAAAAGAGTGTAGTGTTCTTCAAAACAGAGTTGGAGGGTGGCAGGAAGGGGGTTCAAGCAATGGAAGCTATGAATTAAATGTTTCAAAGTCATAGAGTAAATGAGCAAGCACATACATTTCTTAGAGACTAGTATTTGTTATCTTGTCATTACATCTTAAGTGGGAAGTGAAGTGAAGCAACGCAAGGTATAGGAGGAGGAGGATTATCAGGGTTACAGTGAAACTAAGCAAGCCACTTCATTGACATGAGTTCCATTTGCAAGAGACAACAGGAAACTGCAGCCTTTTTGGAAAATGCAAAAGCAAAAAATTGCTTTTGTTGCAAGACGAACTTTAATCAACAGGCCTGACAGACAACCCCTGACAAACTGCGTCAGCTGGGCACTGTGCCCTGCACTGGTCTAATCAGCAGCCAGCACACCAGATTGCTGCAGAAAATGGAACCACTAGCGCACATCAGCTCAGCCCTCTTAACAAAGGTCTGTGTTGATCTAGCGTGTAGGTAAGTGTTCATTTGTTGTGCAGAAGTGCAAGACAAAAAAAAAAGACATTGAGCAGTGAGCCCGGAAAAGTCCATTTCAAAATCAATTTGTATACCTTTCCAGTTCTGAACTAAGCCCTCAGTTAGTCAGAATTGCCCTAGAAAAAGACCCACGTCACATTGCTAAGGGGCCATTTGGAGTCTCAGCTATTGTTCTGGAAACAGTACCAGACATCAATTATGTAGCAAGAGAGATCACCTAGAAGGTTAGGGGTGAAGGTCACTCTGCGTTAAGTATAAATCGTGAGCTGAGTAACAGGGGCCCTTTCCTTTTCCCTATAAATAATGGTGTTATTGTTGAGGAAATTGTGCAGTGTGTCCAAGTGATAAGCCTAATATAGTTATAGCAGTGGTTTAATGGCAGCATGTGGAAAACCTTTATCCTTTATCTTTGTCACAGGTAGTGCTCCTTTTTTAATAATTAATAGTGGTGCTGAACCATTTTTCATCCCACTACATTGTTCATCCTTTCCTTTTCCTTTCTTTCCATGAGAATGGTAATCTCTTACACTGCTGTGCTAAAGCCATTTTGTATTTTTCTACACACATTTCTGGGGTGATCTTCTAGTAAAGTTTTATCCATTCTACTTTAAGCTGATATTCCTGATAGATCTGTGTTTTGTAGTATAAAGCCTTTAGGGATGTGTAGAGAGACATCTACAAATGTCTCTGATGATGTTAATTATGAAGAACACCTGACAATGCATCAATAAGATTTGATTAGTCAATGTGATGGATTAGCTACTGCAATTCAGATTGGCTGCCCATGCATGGTTTAGTTTTTGTGATTGAGTTTATGGAGATAAGTGTGATTCTTTAAGTGTGAATTAAAGATTGCTAAATAATGAACGTGTTTTTTCTCTTTCATACTAACCTGTATTAATAATTGTCAAAGTTCTTAGAAAATGCCATTAGAAAATACTAGTGGAGGCTTTGAGTAGTTTGTTGATGCACAGCCATTTGGACAGCAGTATATACAGTATATTTATCTCCCTTATCACAAGTAACCTATGTTCTACTGGAATGTGTCTTTAATTCCAGGCTGAGTTTTCAAGGTGATAGGACAATCTCTGTGCACTCAGACTCTGAATTCTCTGCCTAGGTTTAGCAGAGACTTAGGATGTGTTTGGAATTTTAAATAATTTAACATTTAAATAATATTTTTCTTTTGCTTTCTCTTCTGATTTATTTTATTGTATTTAGTTATAATTAATATAGACATTTAAAATTGTGGGTTGTATTTGCCTTCTTTGCTTTCCTGTTTTAATCGTCACATAATTCCTTAGTCGTGTTAATCGATTGTGAAAGACATACAGTAATGTACATGGCATATGAAGTTGTTTGGATCTGCCTGTTGAGTTACATAGAAGAGTTTTATTATGTTTATATGTGCTGCATTAAGAGGTTTGTTTAGTGTACAGAAGCATTCGATGGCTTTTTCACTGAGACATGGTTCTCAGTTTAAGTTTTAACTTTAAGTTTTGTAAATTGTAAAGACAGAAAAAAATGTCTGAAGTAAAACTTCTATATATATATAAAAACATATATATGTATTATTTAGTTTTTATATCATGTACAGTAGCTCATACTCAGGAATAGTTTACTAATCAAAGAATTGTTGCTATTTAAACTGGTATATTCCCTAAATAAGATGTCTCTGGAAATGGTACATTGTTTAAGATTACTTCAGTTAAACATGATGAAACATCAATGCAGTGCATAAAGGTATTGTAAAGCTATTTTAAAATCATATAACAAATTATATATAAAAACATACACTAATACTATATTTTCTGTTTGTTTAGAAAAATGACATAAGAATATATCTGCAATCAATGTAATAACAATTTGTGGCCTTTCCTGGTCACAATAATTAGAGATCATTGAAACAGGTGGGTTAAACATTAAAGGCAAGCCATCACTGAAGTCACACAGTACTTCAATTGTTACTGTGAATTTTGTGTGTGAGAATTTAGAGGGCTTCTTTTTTCACAGCATTTTGAATATTGCTTCATGTGGCTTCACATAAGCTTTTCGCTTTGCATATCATAGCAAATCATAGCAAATAATGGACTTGCTTTAACTCTTAAGTCTATCTCGATGTGACATGCAAGGGGTAGGAATACTGTAGCCTTACTGACTACTCAGGATGCAGGCATGCAGAGAGACAAAAGGACAAAGCATTCACTTTTATTCTTGAAGGCAGTATTGATAGTGCAACATATCCACAAAGGTGGTTAAGGTGGTTCACATCTGGAATAGGACATAAAAGTCTGGGACTACTCTTTCAAGGACATTTGGTTGTCTTTCCAAAACAGTGATTTGCCTTTCATGGAACTTGCACTTCAATAGTTTAACAGGGGTGAGAGATGGCCTTCTCTTTCTGGCTTCTGCTGGAAGAAGCCTAAAGACATAATGATAGCCTGGTCAAAAATTTCCATTGTTTTGGATTCGTTTTTTCTTCTCTGCCTTTTCTTCCTTCCTTGAAATGCTAAGTTCCCAGACCTTGCTATTTCTAGTTCAAAGCAAAGTTTACTGCTTCTAAGCCTTTTCCAAAAATACTGACCGCTAATCACACTCTGGAGAGTGACTCAGCCAGGCTGACACACTCCCAGGGTACCCTGCTGTGACTCTGCTCTTCCAGCCTCCAGCAGCATGGCAAATGCCAATTCAAAACACTCTTTCAAACTGCCATGCCTCTTGGAGAGGGTGAAAGGTTTTGCATGACAATTGTGGGTGATGGTAGTCCCTACAACCTTTTTATAAAGACTTGTTTCAGAATGTCTGTAAAGAGCCCCACTGTGCACCTGCCTTCAATATATTCCTCTTAGAAGGCCTATGACAGACTCACACACCAACTATTTACCTCTGTGCTGGCTGAAGTTCAAACCTGGCTCAGGTTACAAGTGAAAGGAGCTGGGTGGTGATGTCAGCTCTCAAAAGCAGCTCAGAGCTGGTTAGGCTGGCTTGTCACAGTTAATTTAAGTAGAGTCTGGTTCAAGATTGAGGTTGGGGCTAGGGGAGGAGGTCCACCAGTATCTTAAGTGGGTGTCTGCCGAGAATGTCAACGGGTGTATGAGTTAGGACATGGCACTAGGGAGGAGACTTGTAAGTGCCCTTGGTCCCAGGAATTTGGAGATACTGTACAAGCTCCATTTCATGCTGCATCCAATAATGTGGACCTGATTTTCAAGAGATCATGCCAAAGGTAATTTTTAGACCTTAGTCTCTGAGAAAAATAATTTTCTCTTTAGTGTGCTTTCTTCTCTAGAAGTCTGAGTCCTGCATTAAATAAGCTGCCCATTCTCCATAAAACTGTTATAGTCAATAGTGACACGATGTGGATTATTGTGTGCCAAGATTTACACAGCCAGAGAGGACTGAAATAATTATATGCTTCTTATAAAACACTCCCAATGACACTTGCCCTCACAATAGCACTTCTAAAGCAAAACTCTGTTATGGTAGGGTTCAGCTTACCATCATGAAAACAAAGCTAACTGAAAGAAACTACTAAATTATTATTAAGCCTTAATTGCCATTGTGATTTTTTATCTATTGCTGCAGCGGTAGCATTTAAAAAAAATAATGTTAAAATGAAGTTTTATTCTTGGTAAGAATGGAAGTTTTATTCTTGGTGGGAATTTAATAGTCTCTTATATATTAAAAAAAAGCATTTTTTATAGTGGTTTTTTAGAAACATCTCTTCAAAGAAAGCAGCAGCTGTGTCTTCATGTCCACTCCCTTTCGTTAAACATAATTCTGAACTGACTTCTGCTGTCAGGGGTCGGTTGGCAGAAGGTGTTGAGCTAAACTCAAACACAGTCCCTGGGTCTACACAGCCTTTAAGAGCTGAGGAGCAGAGAAGCATTGTCGTATTAACACCCATTTACAACACAGAACATGTGTCTCAGAGACTCATACCCCAAAACAAAGGTGAAAAGGGAACTTTTCTTATCAGCTGAGCTCTGTCTCCACACCAGCATTTTGACTGGACCCATGCTTGGACTACTTGAGTTTCTGAGCTCTCAAATAAAGGAATGGAGCAAAAAAGGAACTTTTCTTATCAGCTGAGCTCTGTCTCCACACCAGCATTTTGACTGGACCCATGCTTGGACTACTTGAGTTTCTGAGCTCTCAAATAAAGGAATGGAGCAAAAAAGGATGATATTTCATGGGACAAAAAATGATTCCTTCATTCAGAAAGAAAAAACAGCCAAGTACAAGAGCAACAGAAATGTTTTTTTCAGTATCCTAAAATATGCAAAACTAATGTGTCTGTTTCTAGAAGGTGAAATAATAATAATGTTGTGAAAAGAGAATATTATGGATGGGATTAAATGTAATGAAGAGAGTACTGTAGCAGGCAGATGTTTCTTTGAGAGAGTTACTTTCAGATGTGCAAAAACACCCCATCAGACATTGGATCTGTCCTTTGTTTAGTTTTCTTTTATATTAATGAGACCTGAGAAATTTCTTTTGAGCTTTTTTCTTGTTCAAAGGAGACAAATCTCTCAGACTTGACCCCAGCTCTGTGCGGAAGGCTTGGTTTTGGCAGGCAGATTTGTATTACATCACTAGTGGTGCACAACATGAATATGGAAAGCAAAAGCACTACATAAGGTCAGTGCACTAAACATCCCCCTGTCTCTCCTGCTAAACCAGGGACACACAGTCTGACCATCGGATTAGAACAGGAAATTGGGAGTCAACTCCTCAGACCTTATTTGCTCAATTGCAACCCCCTGTGAGTTTCCTCTCTCCCAACAGGAGACTGTGTTGGCTTTTGATGACAATGCACAATTTCCAAAAGCCAGATGCACCAGGCAGGGGGTCCCTGCACAGGACAGAAGGCAGAATAATTTCCACCGGGTAGCAACTGCTTTAAAAGATGTCACAGTGCATAACCAAAGATGGAGCATATTTAGTAAGAAAAAAGACTGCACATTTTATGCTCCATTTTACGATTCACAAAGCCCATGGGATAAGGTTTTTTCATTTGTGGACAGTGTTCTCCATGAAAAAACAATACCAAAAGATGTATAAATAGTTTACAGCATTTGGAGAGTATGATAAAGAAAAAACTTAATAAAATATGTCTCTGAAGAATATGAAGAGCAGGAAAGACACGAGTGGGTAAATAATTGCTTGTTTTGGCCACCGCTTATCAGTATACTGATCAGTATAGAGGAAAGGCAATATCCTGACTTGATTTTCTGTAGTAAACATTTAGAACAGGGGATCAAGCCTTCATTGTGTGGTCAAACCTTCAGTATCCATCACTTTTGCTTTTATATAGACAAATGGTTTATATTTTGATACTAAATTTAAGACAGAGCAAATTCAAAATTTACATACAATTACTATGTCTTGTGTCCCAAGTTAAAGAAAAGCAGAAAAGATGATGAGTCCTTCCTTCTGTGTCTTTATGCTGAAATCAGGCAGTCACCTGACAGAGGCAGCAGTGCCAGGCCAGACTCTTCATATTACATTTCACTGCCTGTCCCAGCCCTGACTGCAGATTAATCTCACAGCTCATTTACCAGCGGTGCTCACAGAGAGGAAGAGGAAGGCCAGGCGTGCAACATGAAAGGCTCTTCCTGGGTCCAACGAGAGAGGGCACAGAACAGGCCCTGACAGGGAGAGGATTCAAGGCCATGGAGTCACAGGACATCTGAGATATTTTGGATTGTTTCCCCTATTGGAAAAAAATGAACTGGATACATTTCCATTTTTAATAATAATAATAATTAATTGCTTACACTTATATAGCGCTTTTCTGGACACTCCACTCAAAGCACTTTACATGTAATGGGGACTCCCCTCCACCACCACCAATGTGCAGCCTCCATCTGGATGATGCGACGGCAGCCATAGTGCGCCAGAACACTCACCACACATCAGCTATCAGTGGGGAGGAGAGCAGAGTAATGAAACCAATTCAGAGACGGGGATTATTAGGAGGCCATGATTGGTAAGGGCTAATGGGAAATTTGGCCAGGACGCCGGGGTTACACCCCTACTCTTTTTGAGAAATGGCCTGGGATTTTTAATGACCACAGAGAGTCAGGACCTCAGTTTTACGTCTCATCCGAAGGACGGCACCTGTTCACAGTATAGTGTCCCCGTCACTATACTGGGGCATTAGGACCCACATGAGCCGCAGGGTGAGTGTTGGCCCCACTAACACCTCTTCCAGCAGCAACCTTAGTTTTTCCCAGGAGGTCTCCCATCCAGCTACTGACCAGGCTCACACCTTAACTTAGCTTAGCTTCAGTGGGCTGCCAGTTGTGAGTTGCAGGGTGATATGGCTGCTGGCTTACTTTTTTAGAGAAAATATTTTTTTAGAAAATGTAATGTTACACAAATTTCGTATGGTAGTATTTAGAGAATACTCTGAGTAGGGAAAATACTAAATTAAGGCTATATTAAATTTGGGAGGCCTTGATTATCTGACACTACACTAAGCATAGAAAAAAAAAGTAAGTGTTGTGGAAAAAACTTAACAATTCCACTGTTTTTAGGTGTGCTCATGTCACTTAAAGGGGAAGTCCCAATTTCTCAGACTGGGTATTAAATCTCTGTAACAAAATTAATTAATTCACAGTATCACAAAATTTTATAAATTTCAAGTTAAGTACAAAATCTTTGTGAACATTATGAAAGTACCACATGGTTGCCATGTTGTCACTGGCAGACCAAAAACCACTGGTCTCACCACAGACGAAAGCAAGATTTTGCACAAATTATGCTGTAAAAGCTGCCCTTTTTGCTCACTAGATGCTGTAAGCGAATGGGAAACATGGTCCCCTAACAAAGTTAAAATAAACTAGTGCATTTAGAACTAAAATGAAGCTACTAAGTACATGTTAATGTGTACAACCTCCAATTTACATGACAAAAGAGATAAGGTTCCAATGTGTGGGTAGCGCCATATTGTTGTCATTTTCTACAATTCAGAATGAGGCAACAAACCTTTGGGTGATAGGGCCATTTACACATTACATTGCAAACATTTTCTAGACCAAGCAAATTTAGCTACTATATTAATTTTAAATATTTTCATAAAATCGACACATATAAGGCAACATTTGTTTTAAGATACTTTATCTAAGTATTGCAAAAAAGGGCCACCTACCAACCAACTAAAATACACTCATATTCATTTTCAAGTTTGCAATAGTTGTCTATCATTTACAGTACATTGGTGATTATTTTATAAATCACACCTAAAAGTTGAGGACTAGTAGGACTTATATCTTTGGAGGACTTGCTGTGCCATAGCCAGTGTTGCCATCTGAACAGCTGATTTGAATGATTGCTATTGATTTGAATTCAACAATTTTGCAACAGTTTGTCCTACAAATACTACTTACTTGTTAACTCAGCATGCAGATCATGTTCGAACATTTCTGGGGTTAAATGTCTGCTGCACATCCTGTGCTTATTTGATTGTACATGATGTTGAATCTTGTCAGGGACTTGTCAATGGTACCAACATCAGTGCCCATATTTATTAACCATCTCAGTTAGTTCAATATCCCTTGGAAAAGGAAACGCTTTGACGTTCTACTGATATGATCCTCTGTTTTGCATGCGACCACTATGTTCTGAACAGCCAAAAACTCAACATTTAGGCATCACTTAAAATACATATGTGAGTTCAAAAAGACAAAAAGGGATTAACCCCATAATGTACAAATAGCGCTCTAGTTCCTCTTTAAACTCGGTTCTGTATATTACATTGGGTTACTAGTAACAGAGATATGTCTATGACTATGTCAAAACAAAAGAAATGTCATTGTGTTATACTATCTTTGTAATTAGCAATCGCTTTGGAACACTGGCCAGTGCAGATTTGACTGAATCCTGGAAAAACTGAAACAAGTCTAGCCTTAAGAGTAATAAGCAGCACATTTTATCAAATGGTTGAAGTCCACAAGGCAATCTGCAATGTAACAAAAAATGAAGAAGGTGCTCCAAGACTACAGATAGTGGAAGTACATTGATACAGCAGGCCCTTGCTGCTGGTATCAGCAGTGAACCTGTCCTTCAACCATGCCAGTGATTCTTAGTCAAAATATCCTCCTGTTTCTCTCTTAAGTCAGACATGCATTTTACTTTTTAATTGTAAGCATTCTATTATAAGAGTATACAACTGATACAATCGGCCCGATTACAGGAAAGTCTTCTGAGACCCTTATACCCTAAGATGCTAAGACTCAAGGGCACAGAAGTAGTTACCAACTGGTTCTGAATACTGTATCAGTAGCAATTTGGGTATAAAGAGGGAATGGTAACTGCAGTTTCTTAACAAAACAGTTGAAGAGAAAAAGCAAGCTGAGAACTAGGGATTGGATTGTCCAACCCAGGCTGCCAGACTGTATCCATCATGTAAACCTTAACAGCATCAGTATATGTATATGTATATGTATATGTATATGTATATGTATATGTATATGCATATGTACAGTATACTGACTAATCAATTAACAGAAACAATGTGACCTACCCTCACATGTTTTACTGTATTACATTTCCCATTTTCATGGTACTCGGGCAAGTTTCTTACCATGATTGAACAAGCCTCACAATGTTTTTAAAATAATAATAATAATAATAATAATAATAATAATAATAATAATAATAATAATAAATCATTAATGGGCTGTGTAGAGATGCAGCTCTGTTTGACATGCCCACACTTGAGTGACTCATCTCTTCTGGCAGCTGGGACAACATATCAGCTTCTTTATAAAGCCAGATTAATTTAAAGAGATCTGGCTTTATTAATCCAATCAGGGCTGCCTAAATCTGGAGGCTATAGCACCAAATCTCCTCTAACCACTCCCAAAAGCTCTCTCTCTATTTGTCTCTCAATCCGCTTCTAGATCTCCGCCTTCTGTATTTTCTCCCTGTACTGCTTTTCTTTTCTGCCTCAGCCAAACCTCCCCATCCCTCTCACTCTCTCACTCAAGTTCAAATTTGCTTGGTTTCTAGTGATGAAAAAGAGACACTCCTGTATTCCCAACACACTTTCGTAAAATAAAAAACATATGAAAATGTAATTTCTCTCTATGTATATTATATATGCATTTACAGTATGTACTGTAACTGTGTCATGGCATCAATTTGGCATGTGCAGCCAAGATTCAATCTGCTATCTTTCAGACATCTCTGAGCCCTTAGAAGCTGCAGCGCACACAACTGAGTGAACAAAAGACAAGACAGATTTGCAACATCTTTCAAGTTCCAGAGGGCTGCATCACTGTTACAGACAATGAAGTCATGGAATAAAGGTTTATTCCATGCTGAAAAGAGAAGAAAATAAACACCTGGAGAAGGCTCCACAGCCGAAACGTTGCGTTTCCTTTCTTGTTTTTGCAGCCTACACATGCTATATATCATTCAGGTTTTTAAAAGGTCCACACTCTTTATTTTGTACTTTGTTTAAATGATGTACTTGTCTATGAGATTAGATGGTGTCAAGGATTATATCTAGAGTCAGATATATGTGGTAGAAAACATGTTCACCTCTTAGTCAGGATTGCGCAACAGGTCAAGTTTACAATTCTTTTGTTTTGTTTCCAGAATCCATTACGTGCAAAAAATATATACAGCTAAATCCTCCGCAGTACAGCCTTTGCTGGAAAAAAAAAAGAAAGTGACTGATGATATGTTTCTGTTGAATTATAAAATGTAAACAGCATGTTAGTTTGGCCTTGCTAATTAATTCTCATAGACAGTATATACAGAATTTATCTGTAAATCTGTAAATGTGCGACCAGGTAAGGGGTAGCTTCCAGGATTGGTAGGGCTAGTTGTGTGAGCCAGACAAGTTTATTAAGATGTGCTCTTATCGATTATTAAATAACTGCTCCATTTGAATCCCTATTCAGTAAACCCTTTCTGTGATTTGTTAGGGTCCAAGTGTATTTTTCCCCTGGTGACTGTGGTATGGGTTGATGGAGGGTCTGCAGGGGTAGGGAGCTGGTGTAGATAAGTCTGCAGGGCCAGCGCTTCCTTGGCTAATTGCCTGGAGGAATCCTCTAACAAACCCCCTGGAGACAGGAGGCCTGGAAACGGCTTCCCCTGCCCGCGCTGTGCTCCGGCTTCCTCTTGGTCCTGCTTCATCAACCAGCTCACCTCCCAGAGGTGGCAGGCAGAGTCTTACGAAACGGTCATGTAGGAAATCAAAAGACACTTGCACCTGTACCTCAATCTTGCGGCTTTTCCACTTCTTACCGGGAGCCTCTACACAACATCCTTCACCCACACAGATTATTTTCCTCACCCATCTTATTCTAGACAGGGATGATTCCATCAGATGACAGTCAACTGTGCACATTTAACTCCTGATCTTATCAGTCAAAAGAGATTTTACAACACGTACTTTGAAGGCTAGTTTTGAAAAAGCCCCCCCTTAGACTATTATAAGGACATTATTGTCAGGTATGACAACAAAGCACTTTGGTAGAATGCCTTGATGTTAAGAGAAGACAAATTTATTTTTGCTAGCACACTACTGTTTGTGTTTCCTCTGCTGCAAAGATAGATTCTGTACAGTTTTAGTACTGAGGAGTTTTTTCAGTTGCCTTCTCAGTCTCTCCCCCAGCTTAAGGGTGTTTTTCATGACCTCTGGGCATCTTGGGGTTCTCAAATTTCATGCACTCTGCAGTGCATGCGTCTGCCTCATCACACACAAACTGGGCAAGGTAATTGACTTTTGAACCACCTTGAATAATTAAATATCCTCTAATGATCTAATGCTCAGTTAACAATGCAGAGATCAAATAGGTCAGTAGAATTGGTATCAGTTGTTACAGGCCCCGATGATGTAATAATTCATTACCTACTTGGCTGCAACCCACCAGCACTGTTCGGCATTTTAAGCATGCCAGTTCTGTGACATTATCAGGACACCTCTGGCAATACTGCAAAACAAGAGCTTTTTTAAAAACTGGAATTATATAAGCAATCAGTTGAACATACATTGAACAATCAGAATTTTTATAATTCAAGTACAATGTTATTGTTGTATCCTATAAGCTCCTAATTAGGTTTTCACAAGGTTTTACTGGGCATTTTGTATATAAATCTTTTTTTCTCCGCTTTTTATAATAGTATTTAATTTAGTTGTATTTAAAACAAAATTAGGAGCAGAATGTAACAGTGGTTAAAGTTAAATTAACCATTGCATAGATATTTCCAGCAATTCTTTGTATGTTTTTCTTTCTAGAGATCACAAGGAAATCACACTCTGTCTTAATAGAGCTGAACTTGTTGTGCAGACAAATTCTGGCATCCAAGTGGTGCTGGTCTGAGCACTGAACAATCAGTGTGAGACTTATCATGTGGCCTTGTGGAAGACCTGGAACCAGTTTCTAGGAAAAGATAAAAACAACATTTTTAAAAAACATCTTAACTACTTCAGTCCTGGAATCCACTATAAACAAAATATTATGGATTAGAATGCATTCAAGCCAATGTGACTCAAATTTAACAAGAATTTGAATTCAAGCCTGATAGTTTAGGTAAAAAAAGGTTAAGAATACATGGAAGGAACTTCAAGTCTATCAAGGCTAAGGCTAGACAAGAAAAGTTAACAGTTTTGTTGCTTATTATTAGAGATTACAACAGCTTTCTTCTCATTAGCAGGCCTTATATGAAATATATACAGTATGTTTTTTAAATAGCAGGCTTGCCAGAAGAATGTTTAGATGCTAAATTAGTCAATGCACTTTTCCCTCAGTTCAGTATGCATGCTTTAATTTACCCCACAGTTAAAAGGTCGAGGTGCCTGATTTGGAGATGGGCAGCCTGTACACTGTGCCCGTGGGACTCTTTGCCCATCCTGCTCCCTGCCTGTGGCTCCTCTGACTCACTGCCTGTGATAGGTCATCAGAGGATACACATCTGCGCAGATTAAACAAATTATAGCAACATGTGCCACCTTATATAACATCAGAACGGTTCTCATGTTTGAGACTGACCAGGAGTTTGGGTTCCTTTGGGGAATTTTGCTTGTCTTCAATGGAAGCTCAGATTAGAAATCAGTACAGGTTACTATGATATTTCCTACCTTTCCGGTAGACTCTCTAACAGATTGCTGATTTCATCTCACAACCATTAACAAACAGGAAGGTTATTCCTTATTGCCACCTGGATGAATAATAATAATAATAATAATAATAATAATAATAATAATAATAATAATTGCTTACACTTATATAGCGCTTTTCTGGACACTCCACTCAAAGTGCTTTACAGGTAATGGGGACTCCCCTCCACCACCACCAATGTGCAGCATCCACCTGGATGCTGAAGAATAACAGTCTTCATGTCCCTCTTGTTGGACTATAAATAAAATGTAGCATTCAGCTTTCTAAAATGCTGCCACAGAATATTGGTACAGTCATATTGGTTTTACTATGCATTCTTCATACTTTTAGTATGCATTTATTTTGTATTTGTATGGTAAAGAAATTAGTGAAACAATGAAATATATGTCTATTATGTTTACCAGGAATGGGAAGAGTTTGAAAAAGCAAGATTTTTTTAACTCTGGAAGAAGACCTAGGAGTCCAAACTGTGTCTGGTGTCTAATGTTTCCAGCCAGTACAGTGGCCAGATTGTTCTCTGCAGGTTAGGTTACAGATCCACCGTGCTGAGACTTAAAACACACCGATACTCACCTGCCTTCTCAGAATGTAACACATCAGCATCTAGCACTACCATCCCACACTGATGAACACATAGATTTAGGACACCACAGCAGGTACAGGGTTGTGCACCGGGACTGGGATAGACTATTAAAAATCAGAGAATAAAAGTTTCTGGCTATAGTTACAGTGTCTTTTTCACATGTTAATGTTTAGGGTTTTTGTTCATACATTTTAATTAAATATATGGTTGGTAGAGATTCTTTTTTTTTTTTGACAGGCCAATCAGGAATTGTATCGTTATGTTTGAGCAGCAACATTACTACCTAGTAGCCTCTTCTCTTCAAGCCTCAGAAATGAAGGAAGGCTGGGCTGGTCAGTAGTCAGGGATGGGAAATGGTGGATGAAGAGTATGGTGACCAGGAACATATGTGCTGTAGGAAATGCCATCCATCAAATGAAATGTTAAAACTTTGAAAACTGACACTTTAAAAAAATCAGGGGTGTTAACCCCAAAGTCTTGGCTAAATTGCAGTCTGGCCTACTTAATGTTCCACCTTAATTCAAATGCTAGAGCAATCACTTCTCTACTTCAGGGAATGCAAGGAATACGTTTGTCTCTTGCAGCAGCAAAATCAGTCTGAGTTATAGTCCAAGAAGCAAGAAGAACAAAGATCATCTCCTATCATCCCCTACTTTACCAGGGCATGGTCTGTCTCATGTAGAATAAAGAATGACTGCCAATGGCAAATGTGTTTTTGTCAGCAATTCTGCATACTTTTGTAACCAGGTACAATAAGTTCTTTGACACTGCACACACAGCTCCTCATGTGAGATCACTTTACAAATGTTTGAACAGGATCTGCCTGTTTTAGGGAATCCCTGTTGATTCACCTGTCTCCACAAACTGCCTCGATAGCAGAGCACGGGCGCTGAATGCCTCCTGTCAACAGGTCACTCCAGCCGTTGTTTGGCTAAACACTGGTTCCTAGGCATCTGCACAGCCGTATGTGCTTTATCTGTGTAGCGTTTATTCAGACAATCAAATGAGGGCCATTATGGTTGCAGCTCTAGGTACCTGCCCTGCAGGTCCTGGTGCACAAAGATCAACCTGATAGCAGAAACTGCCAGTTGAAAGCAATCAATCTATATTTGCATTCTTAAGGTTCGTTAGGGATAAAAGAAGCGGTGTATTTGTCAGTTCTGAGGTTTACCACATAATTTGTTTTTTTTCAGCATATAAACTGTAGTTTCAAGGCCTTTTGATTGTTTTGTTTCTAGTGCACAGTAGTCTGGTACAAATTGCATAACTGTGCGTAAACTTTTCTGAATCTTCTTATGTTTTTCTTCAAAGCTTGATTTTTAGAAAAAAAAGTGCCACAATAACTTACGACAGTTAGATCACACTGTCCATCAAGATTCTTGAGATGTTCGTGACCAAAAGTAACGAATCCCAACCGCATTTACAGTGCAAAATATTTTTTAAATCAGCATTTTATTTCTCCACACAAATGCTGGAGTATCACAACTATTAAAACTTTCAAGAATACACTATGATAATTAAATAAGATTCTCTATTACAGTTAAATCATATTGCCATCACAGGTAGAGTCCATCAGTACAGAATAGCACAGCACTGACATCCCCCCTAGGATCTAGTGTCTTACACTTGGGATATCAGAATCACACTGCATCACTTATATCTCCCTAAATGCAGTTATTCAGAAAGACAATGATGTTTTAATCAGATCTTCCAGACACTCCTCATGGGATATCATTGAGCTTTCCAATAGATTATTATTTTTATTTCAATGTTTTCAGTCACTTGATAATAATGGCTCTATTATGTATTTTCCTCAGGACTAGATAACAAGGCATGATGTCAGAGCTTGGCTTTTCTGGCATCATGTGACTCATGCCCCTGCCTTCAGACCTCTCTGTGCTCATTGGTAAAACTAGGAATGACAACAGAGGCTAGAGTGTGGGGCCCATTCTCTTTTAACCCACACACAAGTCAAGTTTAGCTGTATGCATCATGATTTTAAGAGCAATGAATCTCTGAAAATCACAGCCAAAGAGATAAATTGAAAGGCTGTAATCAGAGATTTTACTGGGAATGGGTAGGGACTTGGAATAGAACCTTAGAAAGTTTAATATTATCTTTGAAAAACACAGTGTTTTGTACCATTTTTAGGAGAAAGTCCTATAATGTCAAAATGAAATGCCTTGACATAGCCATAATAAGTGACAAAGTCATCGCTGTATCCAGTGAAATGACATGGAGGAAATCCCTGATTTCTTCAAATGTTATTATTTGGGTTGCTAGTACACTATCTTCTTATCTCAGTTGTGTACAGTATTTCTCCTGCAGATATAAGAAAATCTGGAATATAGATTATGCCTTTTCATTTAGTTAAACAGGGTAAACATACAGTACCCTGTTACATAATGAATGGCAACATCTAAGAAAGCAGAATCGCTGCATTGTTTTACTGTGCTTTCTACATGTCTGGGCCAGTGGTGTACATATCATCCTTTTGAATAAGTCCTGCCATGAACCAGGGTACTGCTGTGCTTGTACTGTGCTCAGTATTGTGCTGTACCATACACACATGTGAGAGATGGTACTGTACTCTCTATTATTTGAGACAAGTTGCATACATATTATCTGTGTTAAGGATGGTCAATTTAACAAAGCGAAGTCCACAACAAATACTGCTTACCTGAAACACAAATAATTTCTTTCCAGGAGTCCAAGCATTTGTTATAAAGCATTTTACCAAATGTATTTCTGAATTCAGAAGATTGAAGAAATGAACTGGAAATGTGAAAATGTATATTCCAAATTTCACAACCCTTTGTCAGTATATTGATTATAAAAAGTTGCTTTGGAATGAATACAGTAAATAATAATATATTTACAAAATGATGTGAGAACTGTGCCCTGTGGAGCAGAAACACCTGACTTGCATACTAATGAGACCTTGATCCTTACATGACAATGGACAACAAGAAGAAGGCACCATATAAGCTCAATACAGCCATGACATATATATAATCTTGAAAGAATGGAATAACGTGGTTCAAAGCTGCATGAAGTGTATATTACCCATGGTTCCATTTTTGTATTTGGCCAATATCCATTATTGCTTGTTGTACAGTTATCATGATACACAGTGTCTTGAATAGGCCAACTAATTTTGTAAACCCCATGGACTGTCCACCACTAGGCTTTCACTCCACTAGGGGGAAACCTTACTCTCTTACTCCTTTATTGACTCTTTGGAAACTGAGTTTGCACAAAAATGTAAACTCCTAGCAGTGTTGAATACAAAGCAATATACAGTTTCAGAACTCCATTTCCTCCACAGAGCTGTATTTGTGATGTGTAGGTAGCAATGTATCTGCACAGGGCTTTATTTGTTGTTATCAGCCAATACAATTCATTGTGTGTATGACTGTAGGTAGGATACATATACAGAATTTATTTGGTTAATTTAATGACACTGGAAGTATTTACATATAATAAAGATATAAGTTCTGCATGTGTAGTGTGTGTGCTTGGATCCTAGATTTGAACTGCCATCTCAGGGACTTCCAAGTACCAGACCCACACAGTCCAGACAAACAAACAAACTAAAGCCCCCTGCCAAAAGGTCAGCTCTTTGCCTTGGGTTTGAGGACTCTTGGGAGACCTAGGGAGTGATGACATCTAAACAGGCTCATCTCATGCTATGAGACACACATGCATTTAGATTTGAGACCATTTTCAAATGGTTTTTAAACTAAAAGAAGTAATTTGCTCGCATATACTATTGAAGCTGTAAAATCCTGAGGTGGGAAATAGCAAATGTAGTGAATATTAAAGTATGTATAATTTCTGACTTGTCATTCTTAGCTTGGAGTTACTGGAATGTGATCAAAAACATTCCATTGCCTGTGGAGTTCTCGGGTATACAAGCCAAATACAGGCTTTTCAGTTTTGTCTTTATTTCTGTTTATCCCTGGGAATTACAAAAGGAAGTTTCCTTAATGAACAGTGTTGCTGTTATCAAAGTTCTTCTATACTCATCAGAGTGGGTCTTTGTCATTTTTCATAATGATGAACAGATGTGACACCCGCCCAGCTCTCACAGTTGATTCATCTGTAAATTAAATCCCTCTGTATGAATGTATAACAACATAGAGGGCTTGAGTTAAGAGGATTTTACTGTTTTTCCTCCTTTTTTCCCCAATACCTATACTCATAGTTGCAAACTAATTTGCATGCCATACAAATGAAGCAGGGAAACATGCAAATTAAGATAATAAACTTGTCAAACAAGAGATTGTCTCGTAGATTAAGGAGAGAGAGTCTGTGTATGTGTGCGCACGCCTGTGTTGGAGGAGGATGCTTTGAATTGTAAAATAAGTTTCTCCACATATCCTGGCTGGAGCGTGAGAAAACTAATGAAGTTGGAAACATGTCATGTGACATGTAACAACTCATAATTCCAGCCACAGATCTGAGCACTGGCAAAATTCTGAGCAATAAAATAAGGTCTCATGGAGACCAGCTTCCTTTACTGCTGCAGTGTTTCAATGTTTTTTTTTTATCTTTTAAAAGAAAAAACAAATATCCATCTTAGTTAGTCAAAAGAGAGATTGCATGTAGCAGAAATACAAACTATTTTTGTATAGACAGAAAACACTGAACTTGTAGAAGCTGTACAGTATATGAAAAATACTTGGTTTTCTATATTGATACACTATTTTCATTTTCTAGACAAAGTGGAGACGCTTAGGAAGACATTTAGGACATATAGTTAAAAGTATAGAATTTAAATCAAAGGCTGTTCCGTTAAACCTTAGTAAATTGGTAAAATACTGATGCAAATATGGATAGATTATGCAAGTAGACTGGAAACCATTTCATGAAATGGAAATCGTCAGATCTTATAAACCTAATAACTCATCTTCCAAATAATAATTATAATAATTGCACTCCACTCAAAATGCTTTACAGGTAATGGGGACTCCCCTCCACCACCACCAATGTGCAGCCCCACCTGGATGATGCAATGGCAGCCATAGTGTGCCAGAATGCTCCCCACACATCAGCTATCAGTGGGGAGCAGAACAGAGTGATGAAGCCGATTCATAGATGGGGATTATTAGGAGGCCATGATTGGTAAAGACCAATGGGAAATTCGGCCAGGATGCCAGGGTAACACTCCTATTCTTTTTGAGAATTATTTTCTTTTCTTTTTTTGGAGATTTTTAATGACAACTGAAAGCCAGGCCCTTGGTTTTGCATCTCATCCGAAAGACTCACCTTTTCTTTTTTACAGTATAGCGACCCTGTCACTATAGTGCAGCATTAGAACCCACACAGACTGCAGGGTGAGCGCCTCCTACTGACTCCACTAACACCTCTTCCAGCAGCAACCTTAGTTTTTCCCAGGAGGTCTCCCATCCAGGTACTGACCTGGTTCACACCTGCTGAGCTTCAGTGGGCTGCCAGTTGTGAGCTGCAGGATGATATAGCTGCGGGCTAGTTAAATAGACCAAGTTCTTCTTTTTTTCAGAAAAGCGTTTCATTTCTATGCAGAAATGGTAGTATACTATCCTGTTTCACCACATGCAGAGGAGACTACCATCCAAATTAATTGGGTAAAATGACAAGTGTAGGCAGGGTCTGAACAGCAGGTACTCCTTGCAACAGCCCAGCCCCTTTGCAGCTTTTCAGCTCATCCCTTTCTCTTACCTTCTCACTCAATGCCCTGGAGCAGCAGCTTCCCATACTGTACCAGCACCTCCCAAACGCACACTTGAGTCTTTAGACTATAGCCTCATACTGACTTAACCAGAGAGCTCAGGTGTTGAGAGCACGATCGAAGTTATAAATTAATTTCATAACAACAGGAAAGAGTTGATTTAGCAAAGGCTGCTCATCCACTATTAACAGTGGGATATATAGCTCTCAGCGTAAATTTGTCTTAATTCTTGGTTTCTGGGTTCTGCTTTGCTAATGAACAGAATTTGCATAAAACATTAGGTATCAAACACTGCTACATATGGGATACTATATACTGTACCAGTGATTTCCAGCACTTGTTCTAGAGCAATGCTGTCTGCTGTTTTATTCCTGCTGAGCCCTACATCTTCAGTGCTAATTGATGATTTAATGTATCTGCTTGCCTGTTTATACTTTTATTAGTTATTCAGTTAGTATACATACTGTATCTCTTCAAATTGCTTCCTGTTATTTTTCTGACTAAACAGCTCTTATTTATTGAGGAATTGATGATGAGCAGACACAGGTGAGAATGAGATTGTATGGGACACTCCCACAATGAGCATTGTTTCTTTACGACAGCACATCTGAATGAGGGTAGTCCTGAAACTCAGAAACTGGTACAAGGTTGATCCAATTAAAAAATTACATTTGACCAAGCAAGTTGCAAATGTCCCCAAATAGAAAAGCTGCAATCATTTAGTCTGTGATCAAGAATTCAGCTGGAACAAAAACTTGAAGACATAGCGGTCCTCCATGATCAGGAATGGAAACCACTGCTGTAATCTGTACAGCATTGATCTGAACACAGGCTGGATTTCATTGATTAAAGCTTTTGTGATTTCCCAATCTACAGAGCCACCCAGCCTCTTGCAATGCAGTGAAAGAAGGGTTAATCAAACCAGGCTTTGTCTTCAAATCCAATTGTACTGTTAATGAAAAATGCTTGAGATTGTTGGCAAGAGACAGGAAGAGATGCAAGAACGGAGGCCGAGGAGAAGGAGAAAAGCATAGACAAGGAAAGAGTTTAAGAAGGACAAAAAATACAGAGAAATTAGATCAAAGGATGAAGAAAGGGAGAGGCTGGACAAAGAAAGAGAAACAGGGTTGAAGAAACAAGGTTATTAAAAAAAGAAAAGAGGATACGAAATAGAAATGGGAAAACAGACACAGAGAAAGAGAGGGAGAGAGAGGCTGTTGCCGGCTCATTACAGACTGTCACTGGAGTATTGCATCAGTCCAAGAGGGAAGCTCACGTTGCAGTGAAGGATGACATCACCCTGCTGGCTGAGCGGATAGGAGTAGTGCATGTCTGCTACCCCAGAGAGAAATAGGGAGCGAAAGAGAAGATGCTGGCTTGTTCAGCTCTCTTGCTGCTCATCTCATTGGCTGATGAATAGAGTTGGGGGGGGGGGTAATATTCAGTCTCGAAGAGGCTTTGATTTTTTTAAAGGGGGCCAGTATCGGACAATATTAGAACTACAGACTGCTTTATTATACGTCAAAATGAGTTTACACACAGAGCCCTAACAGGATAGGTAGTGTTAAAATAGAGGCAAGACAAAACACCAGGCACACAGTATAGTAGTCTTTAATGTAACTATATCCAGATCAATTAGTCTTGTACATCTTGGGAAACTACAGCATGTGTGGTCATATAAAAAGGCTGAAATTTATATTGCTGTTGTAGAGGTATTTTACAATGGTAAAATTAAGACAGTTTTACCATTTGTGGGAGTGCATTTTCACATGACAGAACACTGTAACTTATCCAGACTATGATTTGTATTGATAATAAAGATATTAACATTCTTAAGGTGTTGATTACACTATTGGTGATTATCGAGCAAAGACTCCTTTTCAGTGCATGTTCCCAGTGTTAAGAATGCTAAATCAGATGGGCTGTCAGCTGTCTCAGCGTCGTGCATCTAGGAATTCATCAGCTAACCTATATTGTGCAATATAACAAGAATTAGGGAAGAAATATTTTCTGAATTTTTGTAACTTTGCATCATTTTTCATCAGATTTTTTCACTAGATTTACTACTGTGCATTTTTATACATTCAAACTGCTTGCTCAAACTTGTATTTTTATTGCACCTGTTTTGTAGTACCTGAAGCCATCTCTGCTTTTTCTGAAAGTTACTTGTACCCTCCTACAGTACAATCTCATTAAACAGTTTAATGCGCAATTTAATGGGAATGTTAAGTTTTCATATCACAAGAACTTGTACAATATGTAACACCTGCATGCTTGTATGACTTAATGCCGGCATCTGGGCAAATAAAATGCAGAGGCGTCTTTTACGAGCACAGCCCTATGGCACACTGCAGTACTTTCACTTAAAATTCATCACGTGGTTTTCAAAAAGTGGTCTATTTTGAGGTTGCAGTAAAGGGAAACTGGGATTACACTGACATGCTACCGATGAACATGGCATGCAACAGGCAGAGCCTTGTGTAGACAAGTGCAAAACAGGACACAGGAGGAGGGGGGACAAAGATTTGACATGCAAACTCCGTGACAAGGCAGCATCTTTGCTTTTCTGAATTTGTGGTTACAGTGTTTCAGGAGTAGATTTAAAAGGAATTTTAGCACCATATGGGATGTACAGTGTGGGAAATCTGGCCTCTCCAGATGTCCAGTCATGTGGTTGGGACACTGAGGCACATTCTGCAGGCCAGCAAGGCAGACTGGTTAGCTTATGCAGGCAGTTTCGTAATGTCATACTTAAAAGGAGGACATATTTGTGTTGTTCTCCGCAAAACCTGAACTACAAAGATAGCCATTCTGCGGCAGATGCCACGATCCGCTTAGTCACAAATGTTGGGATCTGGAGGGCAGTGGAGAGGAGCAGAAAAAATGGTTCCCTAAGTGTTTAATATAGAAAATACTATTTTGCAAAAATGGTTAAAAAAAATTAGCTAAATGTGATTTTGGGAAATCTTGTAATTGCTTCATATTCTTATAAGTTAGTTTGTTTTGATTTTTGGCTTTACTTTTTAAATAGTAAGAACAAACAGCTATGAAAAAATGTATTTTCTGTTTTTTAGGGTGTCTTTTGTTCTGTTTTAGTATTGTTCCTTAAGAGACGTATAACAGACTTTGCTTAAACAGCAGTGCCCCTTTGTCCTACAATAGAGTTTTCACATTGTAAGGTTCAGCTCTGATAGAGTTGAGCCTCTGGAGCTGCCTCTCTGGTGTTACAGTTTAAATTTATTTTTCACTGCACTTATTTCAGTCACAGCCAAAATGCTAAAAGGCTGAAGGCCAGAGATAATCAGCCCATAAATAACTCATTTCAAAATATGTCATGCTGCAAATCGGCTGTCAACACATAGGGCTTGACTTTGAACTGTACAACACATAGCAACAGGCTGTGCTCGGTGTTGACTATCTTAAAATACGCAACAGCAAACTCGATATTGTATCTTTAAAACTTGGTCTCCTTCTCGCATTTTCTGTTATTCAGGCATCGGTTAGCTTGGTCTTGTAGCCAGGCAGACTAGAATTTCTTCATCAGTTAGTCATGCCTGCCCCTTGGGCATAAGCACAAATGCAGCACAATTTACATGTGGGAATGTCTCTTAAACACAATGAACAGTGTGCATCTGAGATGTTAAAGTTGTGGCATTTACAAGGGCATCTCATAGACAGCCTTCAGTTGAATTCTGTATCAGTGAATGTTTTTGTTTTTACCAACCAGGAGGGGATGATGTAAAAATGAAACCCAACTACAAAAATCTGCAGATTCATGCAGATGTAATTGGCTCAATGTGCATTTTGTTCTGGCACAATTTATCTTTGTTAAGCACTTTTTCTCTGCAATCCACTGTTCTCCTTGTTAAAAGATGTAAAAATAGTCTCTAGAGCAGACCTGAGTAATATAACAGTGAGTGGACAGCTGTAGCAACAACAAATACCTACTATATTATTGATTAAATCCGTCATATCCAGGTCCAGTATTGAAAATGTGTGAAGAATAGAGAAAACTTGTAATAACATTCCTTTCCTTATTATTGATGTTGGGTCACAACTGACAGTTTATACAGTGTCTTGTAAATTATGACTGAGTATACAATGTCAATAGGGTCCAATAAGATTAATGGAGGCAGTTAGTGTCCCTGTACACAGCAAAGGGAAGATTCAAGATATACATGCACTTTTGAAATATTTTGAGAAAAATGCAACATAGTAAGCCATAGTTTACCTGTACAGTGTGCAGAACTGCAAGCTTCTTTTTTATTTCCTTTGTCTTCATTTTCTTTTAATTGCATCAATGTTGGATTAACATTAAACAGTCCTGGCCATTTACATAAAGAGTGTCGCATTAAACTACTACATTGACACATTGGTCACTGCAAAGCATTCCTGTGATTAAAGTCTACATTGTTTGGTCTTAAACTTGTGTTCAACAAGGCTTGTGCAGTGGCAACAAAGGTGATGACCTGCAGATCTTGCCACAGCGGGCAGACCTAAAGACTGTCTTAACCTTGATCTGACCGGGAGACCTGTTACGTGGATACACAAAGCCTTGAGGTGAATCTTTTCCACCTTCTTTGCTGCTAAACTGTTGTTTGCAGCCCACAGAAGTCCTGTGAAACATGTGGTACATGTATTCATGTCAGAATATGGTTGAAGTTTCCTGCTGAACCAACCACCCCATATTTTAATACTTGCATTTCTCAACATTTGCATGCACAGGCCCTGTCCCAATTTATAGGACCACACTGATTAATTTTTTCCTTAGCTTCTCTGGGTAATGCTCACATCCAATTAGTTCCTGGTCATTGTTATGGATCCATCTGTCTGTGGGGCACTGTGTTACAGCAAGTGGCAATTAACCAGGTTTGACAGAGAGTGCATGTGTGTTATGCACATGCCATCTGGGAGTCTTTCTCCATGTGGTATTTAAGCAGATTCATTCTTTGAAACCTAGTGTATGGCTCATATGGACAAGGGGATGTTCCTATTCTGACAGGCAGGAAGGACAGCAGACTTGTAGCCCACCAGACAGCCATTGTTTTCTGAAGTAGGCCACCTTCAATACTCTCTAAATTAATGTGCTATTATCAGAAAACAAATGTTTATGTGTTTGCATATTTTACTGTAAATTATGCAGATTACAGGAAGAATATGCAACAGTGACAAAGGCTCTGAGAAACAGAAGTATCATTAATAAAAAGTAAATAAACATTACACAGCTACCCTATTTCAGATGATGTGATGATATAAGTATCGTCACACCAAAAATAGTCAAGACTACCCCAATTACCTACAGTAAATTCCACTTGTGGTGCACATGATGTAGTCAGCCATCTGACTGGCTGTCTATGTCAGGCCCTGTAGCACATAAACATCAACAGACCCTGGCGTTTTTCATCCCCTGCATGCTGTGAATAGTGCTGTGATTTATGTTCCAATCGTGTTTTGTCTGTGACATCACAACTCATTTCCATACAGCTCTGTTGCTCTGTTTCTTTGAAATTCAATAGAGAAAAATCTAATTTATGAGTGATGATAAAACTATAAGATTTAATAACAGCCAGTAATAACTGTAGTAGTCTTTAAAAGTAGTCATAGAATATAATAATTTATTAAAGTTAACACTGAATTATTCATAGTGCGAACTTAATTTTTTTTGCAAGACTCATATTTATACCTATACTGTCATGGACGTCTTGTGAGAAGTAACCTCTTTTCTGCCTTGTGCACTTAAAAGTTTGTGAGGATTTGGAAATTAAAAAGAAAACATTCACAAGTGTAACTGTACTAAGTCACTAAAAAAAATACAACGTCTTTAAAAATGACAGGCTCTATTCAATGACCACGAAGTAAGAAGGAGAAAACAGCGGCCTGCTGTCACTGAACTCCCTTTTCCCTCAAACGGTTCGTTTCTCTTTGTCCCTCATAGTAACTGTTTCGGCCAATCACGTATTGGCTTCCGTTTTTCTAGCCTGTTGATTGGCCGTGAGGAAGGATACCATGTTCCATGCCATCTCTTCTCCCTGTTTCGCTCAAAAAATGGGAAGACAAAGACGCAAACTCCGACTTTGGCAACAGAGCTAAAGTAACAGGCCTCTCTCATTGGCTCGCAGTCCACAGCCTGCCTGCGTGTAGCACAGATCTCGCTCTTGCAAGCAATCAGCACCGGGACCTACCACTCTGTATCCTGGAGCCGAGGCGGGGGGGGGGGTGGACGGTAGAAGAGAATGATGTCACTCATTTTTTTTAAATATCTACATGAATAAAAATCAGCTGTCATCTGCTGTAGGAGACGGACGCAGAGGTTGTTACTGCTCGATGCAAAACGCGGCGTTTGAGAAAAGTCTTTCGCTCTGGCGTTCAGTGCGGCTGAGTATATAAATCTTTTATGGTGAGAGGATCCTGCCTCCCCCCGTGCCTCGTCTCTGGTGCGTGAAGTGGTTGAGCCGAGATGATGTGAAAGGTTGCTCGCCGGCCCCTGGAGCTCTTAAAATGAAGACTACAGCTGGGGATCAGGAGAGCGGAGTGGATGGTAGAGCTGGCTTCTACTTTCTGTTCTGTCTGACTGTTAATTTTTTGTATATGCCCAGACGAGAAAAACTTTAAAGCCTGGTGCTTTTGGAGATCCCCCCTCCCAGACTCACACAATCCAGCTACCACAGATAAACTCCCCTTCCCCCCCGAGAAAACTTTATTTATTCTGAAGCAGGTTTTCAGAGCTTCGAGACTGTTAAAGTTCAGCTAGCTGGTCGCAAGTCGTATTAAATACTCAAGTATTTTGTACATTATTTTTTTGCCCTTCTTTCCTATACATCTACATTTTTTTTCTTTGAACTAATTTGAGAGATTGCGAGACAGTGAAATCAGACCATGTATAACACAGTTTGGAATGCAGAGAAAGAAGACAATGACTGGAGAGAAGTGATGATGCCGTATTCAACGGAATTAATCTTTTACATCGAAATGGATCAACCACCAGGTACGTTTTTTCGGCTGTTTTTTTGTAATCTGAAATCGCCGTGCAAGATCTTAATATGATTTTCAGGAAGAAATGAAATAGCGGGAGCAACTGTCTGGTAGTGTTATAATGGGTGAAATGACATTTGTAAAAACACCATATGAGCAGGAAAGTGGCCTGCTAAAATAAATTACTTTTTCGAGTGTTTTGTTTAATTAAAAAATGTAGCGCCTAAATTGCGCGTCAGAGCTTCTAGGAAGAACCTGCCTACTCAAGCTATGCATCGTTAGTATAGACTTCTTACATTTGGAGGGAAGTCGGAAAAAAACGAGAGCAGTATAATGTCAGTATGCCCTTTTCTCTCTAAAACCCTTTTCTGTAATTAAAAC